>NC_056739.1:77849311-77911811 GCF_019279795.1 Protopterus annectens | reverse complement strand
TCATTTAGGAACGAAGTCACTAAATAATGACAGGCATTGAATTTCGGACTTCATACCCTTGTTATTTTGTCAGCTGCTCAACTTAACAGTACTAATAATAAAAAAGTGTCCCTTCTTTGACAGGTTCCCAGCTGTATTGTGTGGCTGATTTCTATTTTTGTGTCACATTTTGGTCCATTTTCATAAAATTGTGTTTTTTTTTCTGGCAAATTAGTGTCAAATCATTAAAGACTGAAGTTAGAAAATAATGGCAGACATTTGAGTTTCAGATTTCATAATCTTCAGAAAATTCATACTAATGCAAGACCTACTATTCTAGTATCTTTCTAAGTTTATAAGAGCAATATTTAAAAATTGTCCTTATTTTTGGGCCTTTGTCCCACTTCTGTTTATGGCTTTGTCCACATTTCTTGCTCTGAGGTTGAAAGGTATGACAAATGTGTCAGGGCCATCACAGTCAGCTAGAGACATTTCAAATTGTACACAACGATAACACACAAAAGAAATTTATTTCATAAAGCTTTCGGGTCTACACCCTTCATCAGTATAAAGCAATAACATTACTACAACATTTAAATAGGAGAGATCATATAGTCACATGCTTCAGCCCATCCCACTACTTAATAATCAACCAAATCTTAAAAGGACAACACATAATTTAAAATCATACTAAAATTTTATCCAACTATAATATTATAAAATATAAAACTTAATGAATCAATATTTAAAATACCATACTAAAATATCTTACGATTATACTGCATGTAATTATTGTGCATGTTATAATGAATATATAAATAC
This sequence comes from Protopterus annectens, assembly GCF_019279795.1. NCBI lineage: Eukaryota > Metazoa > Chordata > Ceratodontiformes > Protopteridae > Protopterus > Protopterus annectens. The sequence continues at coordinate 77,911,010 of NC_056739.1, read as the reverse complement.
ACATATAGACATATATAAAAAAACATGTAACCACCATCATATACATACATACACATAAATATAAATACAATTATACACTTTTACACAACATTTCATAACTATTACATAAACATATATTTTATACATTGTATGTATTTCATAACCTTTCCCTTTGCCTCTTCATTAGTAAGGGCTTTAGGCTGACAGCATTATTTAGACCAGGGGGCACATCTGCCTGAAGTCTAATAATCCATTCTAATTCTTTTAATTCTAGACAATTATTTACATCCCCCTTCCTTAGACTAATATCTATTGTAGCCAATACTCTAAATCTGAAAACATGCTTTTCACCTTTATCCATAATGTGCTTACCAAAGCATTTGTCAATACTTTGCTCCTAATCTCCGATTTATGCTCAGTTATTCTCTCTTTTAATTTTCCAATAGTTTTGCCCACATAGAAGGATGCACATAATGTGCACGTAGCCAAACAAACCACCCTTTCCTCATTACAAGTGGTCATTGTTATTAATGTGAATACTTCACCATTAGTGGGGTGCTTAAAGATATTCTCTCCTTCATATAAGTCATTACAACAAGAACAGTTGTAACATTTCCTTGTGCCCATTATCCTGTCTTTAGTCTTAGTTTTCTCTCGGAAATCTTTGTAACATAATTTTCATTTTAATGTTTCAGCACTTCTAAATCCAAAACTAGGTTTGTCCCCCACAATAGATCTTACTTCAGACATAGCTAATAAAATCAGCCAGTTTTTCTCTATTATAGCGCTCACTCCACGTGTATTTAAATTATAAGTTGTTAAATATCTAACTATCTTCACATCTGTGTTGTCAAAATTTTAGTATGATTTTAAATGATGTGTTGTCCTTTTAAGATTTGGTTGATTATTAAGTAGTGGGATGGGCTGGAAATGTGTGTATATATGATCTCTCCTATTTAAATGTTGTAGCAATGTTATTGCTTTATACTGATGAAGGGTGTAGACCTGAAAGCTTTATGAAATAAATTTCTTTGGTGTGTTATCGCTGTGTATCGTTTGCAGTTGGGAGTAGCACCATTGTTTTATTGACATTTCAAATTGTGATATACTTGTTGCACCCCACTACCCCATGTAGTGACTCTGGATGTGTCCAAGCAAGGCAATGAGCAGTTATGCAGTGTAAGTGTGCAGAGTATCCCCCCGTCCAAGGCAGACACAAGTACTACAGTGGCTTTTCATCTCCCCTTGATTTTGCAGAATGTTCTGGTTTTCTGTCATATTTTTATACTGTTGATTCATGCTTATTATTATTCAGAAAATGCATGTTGTTGCAGTCCCTGTTGCTCTCTGTTTAAGCAGCAATGCTTTAATGACCATCAGGTAAGCTTTTCTGAGATTGTAAGATGCAAGTAAGCTTTAATAAGCATACTGTTAAATAATTACCAACATTGAAAGCCTTTTTGTTGTTGCCATGCTGAGAATATTTACATAACTAGATAATGTATAAGCCTTAGGTACTGAAATGCATATGACAGTATTTGTAATAAAGGACAGCATTACAGTATTTTCAGAAGCTCATTACATTTGTTGGAGACTTGCAGTCATCTTTGCAAGCTTTATCGTAAACTAAACAGAATGCCAGTCTATCATGTGTGGTCCATAACTTGTGCAGTAATCCTTTAAGCAATTTATCTTGAGCTTGTTTCTTGTTTGCTGTTCATTTTTTACTTTGATCATGTTTTCCCCATGAAACAAGTAGATAGTTGTTGTCAGGCAGCAGGTCTTTTTTGGATAAGAAACATTTTTACAAGTGGGGGTATCACAGAGATTGGAACTTTTATAAAGCTGAATATAAATTATAATTAGAACTGCAGTGTAAGGAGAAGTGGTTTGAGTTGAGTGCTTCTTGTTTTTTTATACTTGATTTTGACTGGCATTCCAGTAATGTTTTCAAAAAGTAATTTATTTTTTCATGCCTCACAACCTTTTTGTTTCCATCTAGATATTCAGTAATCTGTCATGTAGCCAATGCACTGAAATATTTTTTCTTCTACACTTCATTTTGTCCTGATTGAACTCTCATAATGATGGTTTGGCACTCAAGGCAGCTCCACCCCTTTCTAGTTGGTCACGCCCCTTCCTATTGGCCCCACTCATTCAACTGTCTCCTGCAGCCCCACTTTGATTTGAAGTCATCAGCCACCACTGGTCTTTTAGCCTGTTGAGTAGTTTAAGGGAATATACTTTGCAAAAATGATACTTGCATGCTTATTGTCAACAGCCAATAAAGAGGGAGAAGTAGGTACTTATGTTGTCAAATTATCATAAGGGGCAGTCCAAAACAAACAATTAGGCAATGTGGCTACAAGGTTACTACATATGGGATTTGTACTGTTCAGTATTCTGGGCATTGCTATTTACCATTACATTTTCCTGATTTTAGGATTGCTATAGTAAATTGAAATCAGTGATTACTTAACTACATTTTCCATTTTAAGTTGATAATCTGGTAATCTTGCTCAAAATTTCTTGTCATTAAATGTTTGACTACTTGTCTATTTTTAAGAGCATAACAAGTTATGTTATATCTGTATAGAATTTGTTTTGTGTGATTATTCATTCAGGTGTAATGAATTCCCCACTGACGTGCATTTAATGCATAAACTGTGCTAAAAAAAGTATTTAAATTGTTTTTGTTAAGTCTTCAAGTGAATAAAGATGAAATGATCAGGGAGGGAAGTATATTTAATGATGCTACTCCACAATTAAGGGGAATATTAAAAAACATGATTGTATGATTGTGAAGAAATGGACACTTTGTGCAGTACCCTAAATAGGGCAGGAGGCTCAGATGCAAGCTGTTAGGGAGCATGATCAGTAGTTGCTGATCTGGTATGGGTGCAGTATTGGGATTCACTTAAAAAGCAGCTTCTTATATGAATTAATTTAGTAGCTTTCCATAGCAAGGGGATTTTATTTCTTGGCCATTAGCATTGGGTTGAGGGGTGCCAGATGAGCTAGTTATGGCTGGGTCTTCATCTGTCCATGAGAGATGCCTCAAGCTGCCGTTCACCTTTGCATCCATACTTCCATTAAATAGAACAGACACAGAGGAATAAAAAATAATAAATTGTAAGACGGGTGAAAGGGATATAGTGCTAATATTGAAAAGACCGGAAATAAGTCAGTCATATACTGTTATCACTGAGTATCTCATGCAACTCTGTTATAATTTGCATTCCTTCCAGTCATTGTGGAGATCCTAACGTGTCACTAGAGCCGTCCAGTATCTCTTGTACCTTCATGAATCAAATAGTCACACAAACACCAGAACAAGGGATCTAACCCTGCTTCAGCAGCTTAGTAAAACAAGGTGGAGAGAGAATGATTCATTACTTAGTATTTCCCTCACATCTGAAGTAAACTCCTCATGTAGGTAAAGCAGTGTATACACTAATTTTTCAGGTGGGACCTGGATAATTTGATGGGTATTCTTACATTTACCCTGGGCTTGACTGGCCTAGCCCTCCTAAGAGGGGAGGTGCAGTCTGCTGTTGGAACTGGCAAAACACAGTGGTTGCAAGACTCGGTAGTCTTGAACTTCCCATGATTGTATCAAGGTAGTCAGACAGTTATGATGTGGTAGGATTAAAAATACAAATCGGTAAACTGTGTGAATATTCTAAAAGCTATTTTATATATGTGTGTGTGTGTATATGTGCATGTATTTACAAATGCTTATGCAAAACAATTTGGTTCCACAAAGGGGGTGATAAATTATGCTAGTAACATCCAGTTAAATTCAGATACTGAAATTAAATTAGATTACATTGAAAAAGAGCTATTCAAACTAGACCCAAAGAAAGCACAGGGAGGAGACAAAATTAGTATTAATGACCTGAGAATACCTCATCATGAACTTACAGTACCATTACACCTGTTATTCATTAGGTCATTGAAGTATGGGAGATTCCTCAAGGTTGGGGACATGCACTTGTTAAACCTGTTTTTAGGGGAACTGGGAAAATGACACACCAAGAATTATAAAGACCACAAGGTTACTTATTGTGGAAAAATAATGAAGGAAATAAATGTGGATACATTATTGTCAGAAATGGAAGGATTGGAGCTTAAAACCATATCTCAGAATGCATATGTTGAAAATAGATCTGTAACTACCTGTAAGATGATGTTCTATAATAATATAAATGAAAAATTACCATTATGATGCAATTTATGTAAACTTAATCCTAACCTTTGACTCAGTCATACACAAAACACTGATCAGCAAACTAAAACAACTAGATATTAATGTAGTTCATATGTGCATGGGTGTTTACTAAGCTAATGACCAAAGAGGCCTTTTTAAGCCTAGCCATGCATCCCAAATCTCTGACAAGTTCTGGTACTCGTGAAAAGAATAAGGGCTTGGGAGGTGAAATATATACAAGCAGGGGCCTGGGAGATGAACCATTTACATGCTGTCTGTGTCTAGTAGAGACATAGGTGCCAAACCAGGGAGTTGTCCAAGTTACACTTGAATTGGGTTATTTAGGAATTCTGCTTCACATGGATGGTAACCTGTCCAGAGAAGGGATAGTCTCTGGGATACATACTTGTCTATCCAGCTGGTCCTATTTATATCACAGGCAAGGCTTAAGTCTTTAGAGCGGGTGATTCTGGTGCTGTTTGTTTTGCGGATTTGCAGGAGCTCCATCAGAGTGGAGTCTGACAATACCTTGAATGCCATGCATAGATCTCCTCTCAGCAGCCTGTAGGAGTCAGAATACAGGGCTAGAGCAGTGAGGTGGTCTGCATAGGACATGCTACTTATGCCGTGTATTTTTTTAGTGATGAACCTCTGTGGAAGTTCCAATTTTGTATATGCCTGGTTAGGTACATACCAAAGGGTACATTGTACTCTATGATAGGTCTGATGAATGTCGAATACTGTGGAACAATTACTTCCTTGGACTTAGATGCCATACCTTTGTTTATAAGTTTAAGTTGCACAACATAGAATGATTTCCTCACTACTGGAGACATGTGATGGTTAAAGACTAGATTAATTTCTATGTATGTCCCCAAGTCCCTGACTACTGGATCAACTGTTAGGGGTGTGTTGTCAAAATGTTAGTTACCAGGGGTGGATGACTCCCTGAAGGATATTATTATGCATTTTTTGGCATTTAGTTTTAGTCCAATGCTCTGGTACCAGTTATTTGTCTGTGTCAGCCCTTCGTAGAGAACATTTGTGTCAATGGGCAATTCAATGACAGCTCCTAATTTGCAATAATCTGCAAATCTAGTCAGGCAGAGGCCATTGACGCTGGCCTTGAATTCAGAGAAGTAAATGCCAAAAAGGAGCAGTCCCAGGACCAATCCCTGAGGGACTCCACTTGTGACTGACCTCCTTGTAGAGGTGGACTCCCCAATTCTAACTTCCTGGGTCCTGTCAGTGAGCCAGCTGGCTATCCAGTTGGTTACATGAAGGTTTGTACCTAACTTCTTAAGTTTGTTAATAATGCCCGAGTGGAGGATTGTATAAAATGCCTTGGCCAGTTCAAAGTAGGCAGTGTGAACCATTTTGCCCTCATCCATTGCTTTGCTGACCTTCTCAAAGAGGTCTGCCAGGTTGAGTAGGCATGACTTGACCTTGATGAAACCAAATTGGGCTGGGTACAGTGTCTGGAAGTTTCCCATGTTATTATTGATCATTTCCATGAAAATTCTTTCCTTGGCTTTGCATATGAGATTAGTGAGACTTATGGTTCTGTAGATGACCCACCTTTGTGCAGAGGGATGACTGTTGCGGTTCTCCATTCATGAGGCACAAAGCCTGTTTGGAGGCTACTGTTAAATAGCAATTCTAGAGGGCTTTATAGATCATGTTTCATGATATTTAGAGAGCATTCTGGGATATTGTCTATGCCCATTGATGCAGTGTTCTTAGCCATAGAAAGAGCATTAAGGACCTGTTCCCCAGTTATAGAAGGGGGAGTTATATTTGATGGTATTTCCTGAAGGAAGGTTGAAAGGGAGAGAGGGGTAATATTGCAGCTGAATTTTTCAGCCAGTAGGTTTGCTAGATCTTCTGGCATAATATAGATGGCTCCATTTACAGTGAGCTCTGCAAACAATTGTGTATTGCCTTTGAGGTAGCAGACATAGTTAAAGAATGCTTTTTGACTGTCCTTGGTGTGGGAGGCCAAATGATCTCAAATTTACATTGTTAGACTTTATTTATCCTCTGAGTTGTTTGTTTAGTTTGATGAGGGTGCTTTTATCCTGCTGTGCTTTTATCCTGCTGGGTGCTGCATCTCCTAATTTTTGCCATGATTTTCTTTTGTTATACAGCCTATTGATGTTATGATTCCATCATTGTGGCTTGTTTTTTTGAGTTAGTTCTGCACTTCTGGTGGGTGCAGCTCCCTCATTACAGCTATAAGCATGCTTGTATAGGGTCTTTGCGAACAGTTCTGTGTAGGTAGCAGTGTTCTCAGTGTTTGTGGGGACTTGAATTTTTATCATGTTATCACTTAATAATAGAAAGTTAGCCTTAAAGTAGTTCCTAAATATTCCAGGGTTAGCTGGAGGTTCCAGGTTTTATTTTTACTTCAGAGGGGACCATTTTGTGGTCTGACCTTACAAGAGAAGACATTACACTAGGGGGTGTGCAGCAGTCTCCCATATTAGTGAGGACCAAATCCAGTATGGTCGCACCCCTTGTTGGTGTATTGACAGTCTGGTCCTGGGAGTTTGTGTTTACAAAATCCAGGAATCTCTGTGCATGTACATTTGATGTTGTATATGATTCCCACTTAATAGTGGGGTAATTAAAGTTGTCCATGAATACGGTATTGAGTTGGATGGTGAGTATTTCCAATAAGTTTAAATATATGATCTGATGTTGTTAATCTTCATTCATTCCTTACTGATGGGTTATCGGTTCCATCCTTGGAACCAAGCCGGCCATATATCAAGCTCACGTCAGCCAAAAACTCTCGAGCCAAGGTCCTACCCCGAATGCTCTGCTGCCTGTTACCCCAGATCTCGTTTGTCACATTGCTGTACAGCCGTGTCAAGCCACTCTCTTCAGCTAAGTGTATCATTTTTTGAAAGTTTATATATCATAGGTTCATAGGTTGGTACTAGGCTATCAGCCCTAGGGCCTATACAAGCCTAGCCATAACAATTCCCTGAATATTTCTTCCCACAATATTTACTTCTCTGGACCCCTGTCTAGCAGGGCAACTGACATGATCCCCGGGGTGAATTTCCTATCTCCCATCCAATCATCAAGGTTCCTTTTGAAGAGGGCCAAGGAGGCGCTCTGCTTGACATGTATGGGCAGTCTATTTCAGAGTATGGGTAGTCTCTGGGTCAGGAACCTATACCTCCAGCATGTTTTGTTCATTGTGATGACAAGGTTTAGATCCCTGGAGCGTGTGGCTCTAAGGGATTGGGATTTCTTTAAGTGGAGCATGTCCAACAGCTCAGGGTTTGACATGGCCTTGTATGTTAAGCAGAGATCGCCTCTGAGTAGACGATATGCCACAGAGTATAGCTGGAGTTTTTAGACGGTCAGCATATGGCATGTGCTTTAGGCCTGTGATTCTTTTAGTGAGGTATTTCTGTGGCCTTTCCAGCTGTTGCAGATGTCTTGTGAGGTACAAACCAAACGGGGCATTATACTCTATAATGGGTCTAATGAGGGATGAGTACAGTGGGACAATGACCTCTTTTTTCTGGATGAAAAGCCCTTAGTGATGAGGTGTGCCACATAGAAGGATTTCCTGACTGTTGTGGCGATGTGGTTATCAAAAGTGAGACCACTGTCCACCTGTGTCCCTAAGTCTCTCATCACACTTTCGATGTTTAGTGTACTGCCACCTATGTGGTAATTCATGGGTACATGTTTTTTTCCAAAGGGGATAACTATACATTTCTTGGCATTAAGCTTGAGCCCATGGCTCTGGCACCAGGCATCTGTTTCTGTAACGTCCTTTTGTAGAATATCCACATAATTTGGGGATTCAATAATGGCTCCCAGTCTGCAGTCATCTGTGAACTTTGTTAGCTAGAGTCCCTTAATGTTAGCCTGTACTTCAGAGAAGTAGATGCCAAACAAGAGTGGTCCCAGGACTGAACCCTGAGGTACTCTATTTGTCACTTGTCTAGAGCTGGATTTGGAGTCAGCTACTTTTACATTCTGGGTTCTGTAAGTAAGCCAGTTGGCAACCTATCAAGTGACGTAGGGATTTATGCCCAGCTTAGTAAGTTTATCTATGATTCCAGAGTGGGGGATGGTGTTGAAGGCCTTGGCAAGGTTCAGATAGGCTGTGTGGATCGCCTTACCCTCATCCACAACTCTGGAGACTGATTTGAAGAAGTCAGTCAGGTTCAGGAGACAAGATCGGCCCTTCACAAACCCAAACTGGGTGGGGTCCAGTGTTTGAAGGTTGCCAATGTCTTTGTTTATAAGTTCCATGATAATGCATTCCATGCCCCTGCAGATCAGGCTCGTCAGACTAATGGGACGGTAGTTCCCAGGATCCAAGGTGGATCCCCCCTTGTGGAGTGGGATAACTGTAGGTGTGCACCACTCAGTGGGCACGAAGTCTGTGGTGAGGCTATGATTAAATAAGACACTTAGATGAGGTACCAGTTCATTTTGTAGTTCATGTAGTACACAGCCTGGGATGTCATCTGGTCCCATGGATGCTGTATTCTTAGCTTTGGAGAGTGCGGTTTCTACCTGTGTGGCCGTGATTACCAGAATTTGGCAATCTTTTGGTATTGAGATGGGCCCTTTAAGGGGTGAGAGGAGGGTGAAGTTGACACTAAATTGATCTGCCAGGATATTGGCAATATCCTTTGGATCAGTATATTTAATACCATTCTTTTGAAGCTCAGAGCAGATCTGAGCATTGCCATTTAGATTCTTGACATAACTATAGAATGCCTTGTGGTTGTCTTTGGAATCTTTGGCAATTTTATTTTCATAACTAGCTTTTGAGGATTTTATGAGGAATCTCAGCTTCTTATTGAGGCTGGTGAGGGAGTTTTTTGCATCCTGGGATTTTCCTCTTTTCTGCAACAGTTTCTTCCTTCTGTTGTATAGTTTGTTTATAGCAGGGGACCACCAGACTGGCTTCCTTTTTTTGGAGGAGAGCATCTTGGTTATATTTGGGATGGCACGATTCATGCACGAGTGGATGTGCTCGTACAGTGCCTTAGGGTAGGATTCTGCAGTCGAACTTTCAGATCCCGTCTGCATGGGTGTCATGAAGTTTGTCACTTCTGACTTCAGTAGCATGAAGTTGGCTTTGGAGAAGTTTTATAAGGAGGTTTCCTTACTGGGGGGTGGGATGTGGATGTCAAGGGTGATTTACTTATGGTCAGACCTGACCAATGAGGGGGTGACCACTGGTGTGGAGCATCTATCTCCCATGTTGGCAATGACCAGGTCTAGGATATTGGAGCCCCTGGTGGGACAATGGATTAATTGATCCAGGACATTGGAATTTATGAATTTCAAGAACCGTTGGGAAAAGGAATTGGTACCTGAGTAGTTTTCCCAGTTAATGGCAGGGTAGTTGAAATCACCCAGTATTAGGGTGTTTGGTTGTATCTGAATATTTTCCAGTATGTTTAGAAAGATGTAGTGAGAATCTTGGGGCATGGTGAGGGATCTGTAGCAAGCTACAATTTGGATTGCAGTCTTACCTAGTGTTAGTTGCACCTGGGGAATTTCAGATGCATTGTGTTGGGCAACTAGCCTGGAGGTGTGAATATCCTTGGTGAATATGGACACTCCTCCACCTTTAGTGTTTCGGTCTTGGTTTTGTGGCCGAAAAGTGTGGTAAGAGTTGTAGCCTGGTATTGCAGGGGTGCTCTCTGGAGCCTTGAACCAAGTCTCAGTTACTGCACAGATATCGATGTTCTCCATTTTTAAGAGTGCCGCGAGAGAGTGCATTTTGAGGTGTAGACTTCTAGCATTACCTTCAGATTTTGCATGCTTGTATCTGTTACGGTGGTGGTTTTGTCCTTTGAACCTTGCCTAAAAAAGGCACTATAGGGGTGGCAAGCGCTTTAGCCAGTAACCTGAATCCCAGGGGGTGACAGGTGCAGACCATCTCTGGAAAAGCATTGTGGTTTGTCAGTCATGTCTTCCCTGGCAGGCAGATACTGGATCCCCTTTGAATGACACCATAAGCTTAGCCAGTTGTTGAAGTCAATCATTTTGTCCTTATACTGTGGTATCATTCTGGGCGAAGGCAGGATGCTACTCAGGACTAGGGTCATACCTGCCTGGGCCACATGATCTGAGAGCTCTTCCATGTCTCTCTTCCTGTAGTCCAGGGAGATACATCTCAAGTCATTCACTCCAGCATGGACAATGACAGAGTCATATTTGTACTTGTTGTGGAGTGACTTGAGTGCATGCCTTATGTGGCAGATCCTGGCACCCGACAGGCAGCTGACTGTAATTTTCTCCTTGTTCAACCTGGTGAGTGGGACATCAGTGTGCCTGACTATAGAGTCACCTATGACTAAAGTGTTGTGTACATTGTCTTGCCTTAGGGGCTGCTGTTGGGTGGCACACTGGTGTTGTGAGCTATGTGTCACTTTGGTTGTGACTGGTGTTTGTTTGTGTTTCAGCTTCGGAGATCCTTGTCGCTTGGGCAGGTTAATGTTAAGGGCCTCCACATATGTGGGTTTAGTGTTGCTATGTGTGGGTGTTGATGGTGTGGGTTTTGAAGGGCTATGAGTTGCTTGAGGTGTAGTGCAGGTGTTAACCTTCTCCTCTTGACTGTCTAGCACAGTCTTGGCCTGAGAGAGCTTTGCTTCCAGTTTGGCTATGTAAGTTCATCTCTCGCAGGTTGTAGAGTTGGGTGGTAGGAGGAGAGGGTTGTCTGTGTACATGAGGCAGCTGCCGCATTGCCTCAGTATGCCCAGATTCACCAGGTGGACAGGAGAAATCACCAGAAGCTGACCATTGGACATGCCTGTTTAGGTGCTTTTTTTGTAAAGTATAAGAGCTGTTTTCCCTTACCTTTACAAAGTACTTTGCAATTATAGGCTGTTTAGTGCCTACAATTAATTTCTCCTTATTGACAAGGAGAGTTGAGTGCTTGTATCAGTTTCAGGCTTCCTAGTGCTTTCCAGCAGGTTCTAGAGCAAGTGCTAGCCACAGGGGTTCAGATTTTAGTGCTACTACTGAGAAACCAGCTAGTTCTAAGGGAAAATTTGAAGAGCAGACTTTCTGGCACCTGGAATTGTTTAACTGTAGCCTCGTCTCTACTTTAAAGTTTTTCAGACAGTTTCTTGTATTATTCTCCTACCCTGTCGTATCTTTAAGACTCTCTCCCTTTAGTCTATTTCCCTTTATTACCCTTTTCTTACCTTTGAGGTAATTCTTCATTACCATTGTTGGTAATCCTTCTTCCTTTTGGGTAGCCTTTTCTCCTCTTGATACTGTTGTTCTTCTCCACATCATTATGTCGGATAAGAAAAGTAGTGTTGGTTTTGAACAGTGTAAGGATTTCGGCTGTAAGTTACCACTTTCCGATGGCCTTGACTTATGTGTCTATTGTTTGAATGTCTCCCACCTTACTGTGAATCCCCTGTGTGGGATTTGTAGAAATACTTCGACCAGGACTCGTAACGAGAGAAAGAACAAGTTAATCCTGAAAGGTCTTCTCAAATCTCCTTTCTGTGAGGCTGTCTCTGGGTCGGAGGGCTCACCCCCTCCTGCTAAACTCCATAAGAGGCGTTCTTCCTCTTCCTCATCGAGGTCGCTCACTTCATCTCCCTCTGGAGATCGTAGGAAGTCGACTCATAAGAAGGTGAAAATGACTACTACTTCGGCGCTGCCACCTGTGAGCCTTTCAGCTCTAGGCTCGGCACTGCCCCAGTTAATTCTTGCTCCAGCCATGTCCTCCTTATCAACACCAGCACTGGAGTTCCCCGGTGCAGACACTTATGGCTCCGGCAGTTCCATTGCAGCCCTTACCGGCACCGTCCATGCAGGTACAGTCTCCTTCAGCACCGTTGGTACAATCCCCTTCGGCCCTGAGTATGAAGTTACTGTCTTCCATGATGCAGACACTTTCACCACTGACATGCTCTTCGGTGCAGTCCTTTTCGGCACCGTCATTGTTATCAGTGCAGACACCTTCCCCGACAGCACTGTACCCATTGGCACATACATTTGCTTTTACGGTGCAGACATCTTTGACTTCTGTGGTGCTGATGTCATCGGCGCAGACTACTTTGACATCATTCTATTCAGTGCAGACATCCTCTGTTCCGGGCTCTGCACCTCTCGAATTAGCAAGGACCAAGTACTCTCCTTCCTTGGATCCATTCGTTGGTAGCCAATATAGTCCTTTTCTAGAAAGGCCAAAATCACCCTCAGGCTTCTCTATGAGGTCGACCAGAAGCCCCTTTGAGCAAAATGTGTTGTGGCTTGTTGACCAGTTGCTTAGGGCCAGAGGTCTCTCTCAATCGTCGAAACCCACATTTCCTCCTTCAGGTGAAAGTATATCTCCTCAAACCCCAACATACTTTTCCTTAGACTTCCACCCAAGTATCAAAGCCCATTACTCTGACAGCAGCTTCCCTCCCTCCAACCCCAATAGTGGATCTCACTTTGGAGCTGGAGTCGTCCTTGTGGCCCTCGGTGCACTGGGCATTGGGCTCTCCTCAGACCAGTGGCTGTGCCGTGGGAGAGGGCATTCTTGGTTCCACGCTGATTTTTTTCTATGGCACCCTCCAGGAATCCTCTCTCTCTCATGATTCACAGTCCTCTTGAGACTCCTGGTCTGGGGGTCAGTTCGTCGGGGCAGGGCGTGACCCTGGTTCTGAGGTTGTTGTGCTCAGTTCTGCGCTCCCATCCCTCCTTGGGTGGGCCGGCCTTCCAGGCCATGGAGAGGGGGCTTGCCACCACTGGCAAACCCCACATGTCGGCATCCTTTCCCCCCTCTGTGCCGCAACTCTCACAAGCCACAACTGCCGGACACTGGGCACAAGGGCCTCACATTTCTTCCTTTCAGGAGACCCCCTCTTTGCAGTCTTCCCCAGAACCTCCCACTGAGGAAGTACCCCGCAAAGCTTTGTGCAAGAAGAAGCACATGGACTCCACTGAGGAATCTTTGACCGAAGATACAGACTTTGATGACGGGGAAGGGTCCCCACAGTCACCCTCTGATGAGGTGTCCTTTGATGACATCCTCGAGATCCTTAGACAGAGGGGTGACTGGAAGTCCTCTAGTCCTTCCTCTGAGGAATCCGTATTCCTTCAGGCCTTTTGTGCTTGGCTCCCTACCTCCTGGGTTACCTCGCCGCCCGATGAGCTCATCCAGCTCATTGTCCAGCGTGCATGGAAGGCTACTGACACCCTGGAAGCGATACCGCTGAGGCCTGATAAAATCTTATCACCCCCAGCTGAGCATCCCCATTGGATACGAGGTCTTCCAGTAGATGCCATGATGGTTACGGCTGCAACTAAGAAAGACTTGGCAGAAGAGAGCCAAACTGTCCATCCACCCAACAAGGAATCTCGGGCGATATACAGACTAGGGAAGTGTGTGTTTGCTTCATCGACATTCGCCGTAAGGTCTTTGAAATATTTGGCACACTTTACGAGGCTCCAGAGGGATCTTATTCACCAACTGTCTGAAACCTTGGCAGGAGCTTTTTCTGATGAGGTCTGTGACAACGTAGCTTCTCAGATAGCCACCCTAGAGTCCATTTCCAATTCTTTCATGCGTCTTATTTCTCACGCAACAGAAGGAGTGGCTAGAGCAGCTGGCACCGGTATAGTCACCAGACGACATGCCTGGATGCGCCTTTACGACTTTGCGGACTCCTTTAAGGCTTCCTTCATGAATGTCCCCATTGAGACCGCTTCTTTGTTTGGCCCTAAAGTTAAAGATACGCTGGTAAGGTGCGAACAAGATGGCATGACCCTATCTGCTGTTGGTGTCAGACACTCCACTCCTCAACGATTCTACTCCAGAAATTAGAGGAGCGGGAAGATGTGGCACAGGAAATAACAGGGCTCTTTCCATGATGCACATGCCGAGTTCTCCCGTAGAGGCAGTGGGGGAAACTCCAATGGAAGATGCCCCTTTTGGGGCAGAGGAGGTCCTCAAAACTGGGGTTCCAGAGATTCTTTCTCTGGCCAACCCTATCAGCGCTCCTGAAGCATTGCCTGACTGCTCACCTCTGGAAGCGGTCAGGGGGTCATTTTTCCTTGTACCCGCTGCCTGGCGAAATATAACCACCGACGCTTGGGTACAACGAATAATATCCAGAGGCTATTGCATCCCCTTCCATATTTGTCCAACCTCATCCAGAGTATTACCCGACGTTCTACCTAGTCAAAGGGAAGCAGCAGCACACGAAATCCAAAAGCTGCTACAAGAAAGAGTCATCCGGACAGTCCCCGCAGACCAAATAGGATCCAGTTTTTACTCAAGGTTCTTTTTAGTGCCAAAAAAGACTGAGGACTGGAGACCAATTCTGGATCTCAGCACACTGAACAAATTTGTAAAAACAGAGTAATTCCGGATGGTCATGGTTCAGTCTATCCTTCCTGTCCTGGAAGAAGACAATTAGATGTGCTCTGTAGATCTTCAAGATGCGTATTACCACACAAAAATGGACAAATGCTCAAGAAAATACCTCCGCTTCCGCATAGGAGTCAGTCACTACCAATTTCGAGCTCTGCCCTTCGGTCTCTCTACAACCCCCAGAGTGTTCACCTAATACATGGCAGTGGTTATCGCTCACTTGTGACTTCAAGGATTCCAAGCATTTCCATATCTACATGACTGATTCCTCACCGCCCCCACCAAGTGTCTACTGGAAGAAGCCCTGCACTACACTCTCCTCACAGCATGACACCTGGAAATTACTATAAACTGGGAGACGTCCAACACGACCCCAGCACAGTCTTTGGAATTCATCGGGGTACTGTTGGACACGAGAAATATCACAGCATCTTTTTCGGACCACAGGCTTCAAAGAATAAGGCAACAGGTTCAGCTGCTGCTCTGTCACCACAAATCTCCTGCTTGATCCACTCTCCATCTCTTGGGGGTCAATGGCAGCCTTGATCACCATTGTTCCTCTAGCCAGATTCCACATGAAGCTCCTTCAGTGGTTGCTTCTCACTCAGTGGTACCCTCTACAACATCAGAAATGTAAGCAAGATTTACTCTGGTGGACATCTCGAAATCCCCAACAATGGTCTTGCCCCTTCAGCCCCCATCAGCCGAAAGCCATGATGTCCACAGACACCTCCCTGATGGGTTGGGGGGGCTATGTCAGGGAAACTCGGTCCAAGGCACCTGGTTGGAGACAGCGGCCCTTTTGCATATCAATGTCCTGGAAATGAGGGCGGTGCTACTAGCGTTGCAAACATTTCATTCCATCCTTTTGTTAGGGACTGTTGTGATCCAATCAGGCAACATGTCAGTGGTCTGGTACATCAACAAGCAAGGGGACAGCAGATCTTACCCATTTTGCCTAGATGCCTTGAGAATATGGCAATGGGCGATGGCTTCCAACCCCTTTCTAATTGCAACATACATTCCCGGGAGCTCCAACGTGATAGTGGACAAATTGAGCAGGTGCATTCTACACCCTCACAAGTGGTCCCTCAACCCTGTGATAGCGGCAGAAATCTTTAACCGCTGGGTCCAGCCTTGCTGGGATCTATTCACCTCCCCAACCAACTTCAAGTGCAGCAACTACTTTGCCCTGATCCCCCCTCGGGGACAGTCACCAAGTGATGCTCTAGTCCACACTTGGCCCTCGGTTCTACTTTATACTTATCCTCATCTCCCAATTTCTGAAGAAAGCATGGCAGTTGAAAAGCAAAGTGATCCTCATTGCTCCATATTGGCCTTGACAAGTCTGGTTCCACTTCCTCTGGTCTCACCTGCTAGATCAACCGTGAATCCTTAATCCATCCCCAATGTTGATCTTCCATCCGCAGGGTCTAACTCACCCCAATCTAACAACCCTGAAGCTGACAGCTTGGTTTCCCCACTTCCAATGATTGCCAAGCAGGAAAACCTCTCGTCCCCAATGCGCAGTATTCTCATTGCATCTCATAAATCGTCCACCAGACTAATCTATCTCAATAAATGTAAAATGTTTTCTCTGTGGGCAGCGAATAAACAGTTAGACCCTTTGTCAGCCCCACTTTCGGTTTTGGATTACTTATCACACCTTTTCCAACTCTGGGGTGTCTGCCTCTTCTATTTGTGTGCATTTAGCTACCATTTTGAATTTCCATATTGGTTTTCAGGATTCTTCACTCATGTCACATAGATTCTGTAAAATTTTCTTGAAGGGGGTTTTTCACCCAAAACTTCCTTTAGAGAACTAGTACAACCTTGGGATTTGGCCTTGGTCCTGCAAGCCCTAGCAGCTACCCCTTTGAACCTGCGTCTTCATGTGATTTAAAATATCTCTCGTGGAAAACTTTGTTTCTAATTGCAATCACATAGGCCAGATGCTTGTCAGAACTTCAAGCCTTATGCATCAAACCTTCCTATCCTATCTTCCATAAGGATAGGGTATCACTGAGAACTAATTCTTCCTTTTTACCAAAAGTGGTGTCAGAGCAGTCTATCAACCAATCTATTGACCTTCCAGGATTTTTTCCTAACCACTCTAACAGGGGAGAGTATTGCCTACACTCCTTGGAGGTTCATAGGCAAATACAATTTTATCTGGACAGAGCAAAGTCTACCCATAAATCAGACCAACTATTTTTGGCTTTTTCTGGACCAAGACTAGGTCATCCTGTCTCAAAAGTTACATTGGCTTTGTGGTTGAGAAATTGCATTACCTTTATCTGCAACAAGAACAATGTCAACTTGCCTCACAGAGTGAAAGCACATTCTACAAGGTCGATGGCGACTTTAGCAGATTTTCATGCTAAGGTTTCCCTCAATGATATTTGCATAGCTGTGACTTGGGCCAAACCTCATACCTTTATTCTTCATTACAAATTGGATTTGGCCTCCAGAGGTAGAGCTTCTTTTGGCTGTATGGTGCTTAGGAACGTCCTTCAGTGAGGGCCACCCAGGGATACATGGTAGCTGGGGACTCTGTCCTATCAGTAAGGAATGAACGAGGTTTAACAACTTCAGATAAAGAAGTTATGTCTTACCATAATGTTCCATCTGTTGTTGTTGATCTTCATTCATTCATTATTTCCCACCCTCCGTCCTCCTCTGGAGGTTCCTGGTTGATCTCATATTCTCCTTTATTGTAGGTCTGTTATGGCCAGAGGTAGCCTCTACTTTTGTCTATCAACTTGCAAACTCGATCTGAAGTAACAGGGAGCAGAGCATTCTGGGTAGGACCCTGGCTCGAGAGTTTTTGGCTGATGCGAGCTTGATATATGCCCGGCTCGGTTCCGAGGATGGAACCGATAACCCATCAGTAATGAATGAACGAAGATCAGCAGCACAGATGGAACGTTATGGTAAGACATAACTTCTTTTTATGGGTTTCCTGGTTTGTAGCGGGGACCTATAGTTTGCATGGAGGTGGTATTGGATTTTGCCTGTTGTGATTTGAATATGGAGAAGCTCAAGTGTATTATTCTGTTTGACCAGCCTTGAGATATATTTATTTTTGATGTAAATCGAGACACATCCACCTTTAGTCCATATTACTGTAGTAGCTGGTCTAAATGAGTGGAAGGCATTATAACCTTGTACTGTTGGTATGATATCCATGGCTTTAAACCATGTCTCAGTGAATGCACAAATGTCAGTATTCTCTTGGGTGAAGAGAGCTTCTAGGCTATGGAGTTTTTTGTTTAGACTCCTAGCATTGAGCCATAACACCTTTAGTTTTTCTAGGTTTTGATTTGCTATGTCCAAAGTACTTTCAAGTTTGGCATTACCTAAAAACGGCACTATGGGGGAGGACAATGTTTTAGCTAATATTTGAAAGCCTGGAGGGGAGATGTGCAGACCATCCCTGACAAAACAGCGTGGTGTGTTGGCCATCTCCTTCCATGCTGACAAATATTGCACCCCCTTAGACTGACACCAGAAAATAAGCCAATTATTAAAGTCAGTCATCTTCTGTTCTTATTGCGGCATCATCCTTGGAGAAGGTAAAATGCTGCTCAATGCTAAACTCATACCAGTCTGGGACACACATTCTGAGAGCTTCATGATGTCTCTCTTCATATAGTCTAGGGTGGTATGTATCACGTCATTTACACCTACTTGGATTATGACTGAGTCATACTGGTATTTGTGATCCATTGACCTGAGTTCATGCATAATGTGATGGATCCTGGCCTCTAATAAGCAACTGACCTTGACTTTCCCCCTTACTCAGCCTGGTGAGAGGGCCATTAGTGTGTCTCACAATGGAGTTTCCTATGACTAGATTGATGGATTCTGTGGTGGCTTGCCTTATGGGCTTAGAAGTAGAGGCTCCATGAGATGTGGCTATATGTGTTGATGTGTGTACTGTTTTGAAAATGCATTCAGTGTTGTTGAGGGTGTTTGTTATGTGTACTTTGTCTAGGAGGTCTTTGGGGTTTAGGAAGGTTGCATTTAAGTGCCTCAGCATACATGGATCTGTGTGTCTTATTTGAATCATGTGAGATGGGTGCAGTGTATATACTACTGACAACCTTATTGACACTAGGAGTGCTTTTATGTGAGAGCTTTGCCTCCAGTGACATTGTATATGTACATCCCTCCCATACCATGGTTTACCTTTACAAGTTTGAAGTGTACATCTGCAATGGTCAGATGTGCGAAAGGACATTTGCAAAACTGAAAAACGACTATGAATTGCCAAACTCACAAATCAGCAAATGCCAGTGTGCATTTGCTCATGTGAATTCAGCATTTTGAGTGGAGGTCGCACTACAGTGGGGATCAGAACATGTACCCCTTCCCTCACTGTAGTGCGATCTCAGAGTTAGTATATCAAATTATCAGGGGGTGGGGGTGCAGGAGGTCTTGCCCCCTGCATAACAGTGTTTGGTGACATCTGGAAGTGATGATGATGATTTCATTGTTTAGGACTTTCGGCATTTTCAGGATTCGAAAGTGCAGTTTCTGACCTTTAGAGTCGGATATTTGACGAGTCACACGCGTGTGTTGCGACACTGTAAAGGTAAACCCCATACCATACCAGTTTGTTTGAGAATTAACTGGCTGTCAGTAAACATAAGGCAATTTCTACATTGCCAAAGGATGCCCATATCCACTAAGCTGATAATGGAGATGGTGGGAAAGTTCATATCCATGGCAACAGACACTTTTAGTTTTATTGATTAGACTGTTGCAGTGAGAATATAAAGAAATGTCAGGAGTATCCAGTTTGCAACTATGGGGCAGTGCTTGTCACTGCAAACTAGTTGTCTTGTGTGGAACTAGGTATTGGTGAAATTTCAATGGTGCTTTTTCAGGAAAAATGTCAACTCGTGGTGTCTTTGGTTATGCAGGGCACCGCCAAACACTTGAGGGGAAATTATGGAT
The DNA here is from genome assembly GCF_019279795.1 of Protopterus annectens. Lineage (NCBI taxonomy): Eukaryota > Metazoa > Chordata > Ceratodontiformes > Protopteridae > Protopterus > Protopterus annectens. Next base: position 77,891,487 of record NC_056739.1, on the reverse strand, counting down.
AACATATTTAGGCAGATATTCTGAAGCTAGAAGTTTATCAAGCAGTGCTTACTGAAAAGAAAGAATTAGCTTGTCATGAATTGATGAAATGAAGGGAGTCACCTGAATGGCTCCTGCCTGACTACTACTACTACTAGTGTTAGTCTCACCACAGTTTCACTCTGTCTGCTGAGATACAATGCTCCTTTGCTTCTTCTCAGACCTGAAGCAAAACAGTAGCACCAATCCCAATATGAGAAGCAGGCCACATCCTGTTTGGTGATCCATAGTCTTGTCCTTACCAGATGATGTGTAAGGGTCTGTAGGCTTGTTGTAGCCCTTTCCTGGTAGATGTCTTGAATAGCAAGTAGACCAATCAGGAGGGTCAAGCACAGACACTCACTCCCCCACCAGAAAAATCAGGAATCTATACACTCTGCTCCTTCCCTCACCTGGAGCAAAATTTAAGCACAAATTCCAAACTGGCACCTGTGAAGCAGTTATTAGGCTTTCCAGTGATCGTCATTCCCCAGCAAACAATATTCCCATGCTGCTTCTCTAACCAGGAGCAAAACAGAGGGACTAATTCCAAGCTGAGTACTGAGACGCAGAATGTGTGCTCACCATTAATTGGTAGTGTAGATGTTGCAAATTTTAAAGGCAAAATGGAAGAAAGAGTTAATACCCTAAGAGCTGCAGTGTACACTAAGCAGTTAGATATGAAAGACGGGATAACTTATGTTTTAGCTATCTAAGCAGAGAGCCACTAATTTTAAAAGAGCAAGATAGATTGGAAGGGGTCGGGTACTTTGTATTCTGGTTCTATGGAATATAGTGAGATTGCCAATAAATTTAAATAGTTGAAGGGGAGTGATTTCACAAAATTATAAATGTGTGCTTACTCACAATGGCCAATGAAAGAGAAGAGGGAAAGAGATGTGCTCAAATTAACATAAGGGGCTGGTAACTAGAAAGACAACTGAGTTTAAAAACACAGCAGCACCAGGGTGAGTGAGTAGGAAAAACCTTAATTTCTGTGTGACTCACGAGAGAGACAGCTATGGTCTATTTTCTAGTTTAAATATGGTATTAAAAGCAGAATACAAGTAAAACACAGTGTAAAGAAAATTAATCACAATATATAAAACAAAAGAAGGCAGTAAAACAAAATAGAAGGTGGATAGCTGCATGGTTTACAAATAAGACATGGCAAGTATTGAACAGCAGTTGGGCAGGTTAGGGTGTTCCACAGGGCTGAGTCCTAGGCCCATACTTGTTTAAGTTGTTTCTTTCAGATCTTTCTTGTTTATCTGAGGTGTTCTGTAGTATGTATTCAGATGACTTGGAAATGGGTAAATTGATTACATCTGTTACAGACAAGGCATATCTGCAAAAGAACTTGACTAAATTGACCATTTGGGCACAGGAGAATAAAATGCTGATAAATTCATCAAAAACTAAATGTATGAGATTTGGGAGACATAAATTGAAAGGTCAATGTTTAGTACAGCACACAGTGATTGAAACTGTAGATTTATTTAAGGAACTGGGTATATAGGTAAACACAGATTTGATTTTTTTCTGATCATATCAACCAATCGGTTAATGGTAGTTATAAAGCTGTATGAAAGATCTGTAAATTCTAGGATATCAAAAATGATGAAATCATTATTTGTAAGTTCATTAAACCCAAGCTAGACTACAGAATAACAATATTGAACCCTTATAAGAAAACAAGCATGAGTAAATTGGAAAGGGTACAGCATAAATATACTGAGGGCATCCATGGATGTGAAAATGTAAGTTATTATAAAAGATTAAAATATCTGAACATGTACAGTGTCCCATATAGATATTTAACAGGAAACCTTAATCAGTTATATATATGTCATTTAGTGACAACTACCTGTGGAAATGTTTGGGGTTATCAAAGAGTAGTAGAGAATCATCTGACGGCATGTGTAGGAGATTTTTTACAGGAGTGAAAGACATACTAATTCAGTTTCTGAGAGAGTGGATGCTGCATGGAATAGACTAACAAATTATATTAAAGGAAGCACTAGTTTAGATATTTTTAAGAAGAACTTCGACATATGGGAATGATTAATTTGGTATACTTATGGGGTAGAAATGGTATTATTGCCCATTCATGAAATATTTGTATATATGTCTGTATGTATGCAATGAGGCTGGGGAAGAAGAGCTGGTGTGTTCATCAGAATAGACCTCTTTATAAAGATAAATCATTATGGGAAGTACCTAACTTTCACATCTGGTAAGAGAAGGCCTATCCTCCTCAACCAGCAGGAGAGAGTCCTAAACTTACCCTCTGGGCTGGTCATCCACTTGAAAATATTCCTGTAGTAATTGTGGGCCTGAAGAAGGACCATTATCTAGAGATCGCACCCAGCTTGTACAGTCGTGTGTAAGCATTCTGTTAAACCTAGCTCACATAATTGCTGCATAAATATCATTTGAAGATGCATTTCTGAAAAATGGTTGCGAGTTAACCACAGCTCATATTGTTGGAACTCTAGACATAGAATGCAAAGTTTTTTTTTATTTCTTATGACAGAATTTAATGCAATCAGTTAGCCATCTTGATAAAGTAATCTTAGAAACTTCAGAGCCCATTTTGTTGTTAGTGATGGACGTAAGCAATAATAAGCCTTTCCTGTCAGATTCAGTTCTGTCCAGATAAAATCTGTCCTGTCCATGACAGCTCTACAATGCAATGAACATTTCCTTCAGTTATAGTTATTAGGAAAGGACACAGGCAAGTTAAAACATGTACTAGGGCTTGTGATAGTGGCTTCTTCGGGCACACATGATGGATTTGTTTAAAGTGACACACTGTCTTTGTGGGAAATTAAGTAAGAAAGGTTGACACCTTTGTAAAACTTGCAGTTCAGAGGCTTTTTAAGAGTAAGAAATAGTCACTCCCTACGCCTTTTGACTAACCAACTCCAATAGCTCGTCCTTCATTCTTACTGTTTGGGTTCAGAGCCGATCCCCGGCTCTGACTTGGCTGATTACACTAGCTCGAAGTCTCTTACATGGCTCATGGCTGAATAAGGTATCCCATCATGCAGTGGTGTAATTCCCCAGATCTCGTTTGCTGCTCTACGAGTTCGGATGCTCTCTCCTTGGCTGTGGCTAACTTTCTTTAAAGCTTCATAGCTTCATATTTTTTCTTGTATTTAGCTATAATATACATAGTTAGTCTAGCTTGAGTAATTTAGATATTTTTTCTTCTGTAGTTTGCATGTGCAATTTAATCTTGCTTCTGTGTTTGTTGCTTGCTGGCCGTCGTTAGTCGCAAGGCCATTTCTCCTTTTCCCATCAACCTTTTTAGAGCTGTAGTTAGTGTTTACTGTAGAATAGTTAGTTAGTGTGTGTATTCCCTTGTCTGCGTATATGAGCTTGTTTTAGTTAGAGAGCTAAGTACCTGCTTAACTTAGAGGGTTTGTCTTTTGTGTCCCTTGTAGCTCTACTAGGTCCGTTTAAGTTAGATGTCCTATTGCCCGTTTCACTTAGAGGGCAGAGCTGTTCCTTTGTTTTTCCTTTTCTTCAACAGATGTGCTGTGTTATTATAGTGTGTTACTAGAATATTTAAATTTTGCATGTGTTAGCTTTTCTGTAGAGGTGTAGTTAGCGTTTACTTCTTTTTTAGAAGGGACCCAAGCCATCAGGCTTTAAAAAGTGCCAGAAATGTTCACAAAAAATGTCAATTACTGATGGGCATAATATTTGTGTTTATTGTTTGGGGGCCATTCACCTCCAAGAGGCATGAACATTCTGTCATTCTTTCAGCTCCCATGTCTTACAGGAAAGAAAGAACAAGCTAATTCTCAAAGGACTCCTGAAACCTTCTTTTGATGAAGTTTTACAGAGTACATCTTCTTCAAGTAAGTTCCCTTCCTCTAAAGGTGACAAGCATACGAAGAGACCATCTCTCTCTTCTTTCAGAGCCACCTCAAAATTGGCCAAAACGTCAGAAACATCAATCTCTTCGGCTCCATAGCCCTCAGAACCGAGAGAGATCATTGAATTGGACAAATCAAGTCCTTCGATTCCGTGGCCTTCGGAGCCGAAAGAGACTACTTTTCGGAGCTGGTCCCACTGAACTAGTACCAGTCTCCCCTAACTTGAAATCTCCCATATTGGAGAAATCTTGCTCGCCAACCCTCTCCTCCAGGTCCTCTAGGAGCTTGTCGGATGATAACGTGGACAGGGTGGTACGCAGACATTTGAAGTCGCCGGCGCTGGCTAAATTGTTTTCGGCTCTGACCCAATCGGTCTCGGAGCTATCCAAGACTATTAAATCCACGACTATTCCTCCTCCAAGCCAAGCTGGGTCTTCGGAGCTGGAATGCCAGATACCCCTTGCTGTAGACTCTTCGGTTCCAAGACCCCTCTAGGAGATTTCGGAACCAATACGTGTTCCGACAGTTTCAGTGCCATCCGGGGTGTCTAGGAGCTGAAGTTCTCTGGTCAGCTCCGGGGGGGGGGGCACTCGGACCTGAGTTTCTTCGGTTCCGAGCTTACCTCTCAGGGCTTTGGCTCGGCTGAGCACGGCTCCTACATCAGCCTCGGAGCAGGGGATTCCCTCTGTTTCCTTGGAACCGGAGGTGTCCTTGGAGCCGGGGGGGGGGGGGAATCTGCCTTTGAGCTGATGAGGAGTGTGCTGTCCGCACCTACAGCTCTACACAAGGATACTGGTATTCTTCCCCCCAAGGCACCGGCTTCTGTCTTGACACCTCCCCATCCACAGGACAGCAGAGATCCAGAGCCTCAGTTAACCCCATTGGGCGAACCCCACTCTTCCGAGACCTCCCCAGAATACCCTTCTGAGCAGGTTCCTCAAAAGAGAACATGCAAGAGGAAGCATATAGACTCCCCTGATGAGTCCATCACCTTTGACACTGACCTCGAGGAGTTAAAAGGGTCCCCATGGTCTTCCTCTGAAGATATCTCCTTTGCAGATATTTTAGAAATCCTGAAACAGAGAGGCGGCTGGAAAACCATCAACCCTTTTGATGAGGAGTCGGTGTACCTGAAGGCTTTTGGATCTCAACCTTCAGCCTTCTGGGTGTCTCTGCCTTTTGGTGAGCTATTGGAGTTGGTTAGTGAAAAGGCGTGGGAGTCACCAGACACTATGGAACCAGTCCCTCAGAGGCCAAATAAGTTCTTATCAGCTCCATCTGAAAAGGATTTTTTTACGAAAGGCGTTCCTGTAGATGCTATGGTGGTGGCAGCAGCCACAAGGAAGGAACTTTCTGCAACGTCCTCATCTGTCCATTCACCGAACAAGGACTCTCGGACGATGGACAGATACGGGAAGCGTATTTTTTCATCATTGACTTTTACCCTTAGATCGCTGAACTACCTTACACACTTTACGAGACTACAAAGAGATCTCCTGAATTAGTTAGGAGATACTCTCCAAGGTTCATTAGCTGCGGGGGTCTCAGAAAAGGTGACCTCTCAGCTATCTACCTTAAATTCCATGATTATCTCCTCTGTGAGACTGATATCCTATGCAGCGGATGAAGCGAGCAGAGCAGCGAGTTCATGAGTTTCCATGAGGAGACACTCCTGGATGCTCTTGTGTAACTTTGCGGAGCCTTTCAAGTCTACCTTTGTCAACACCCCTTTTGATGGTTTTTCACTCTTTGGACCCAAAGTCAAGGACACACTCACCAGATGTGAGCATGAAGAGAAAACTCTCTCTGCCGTTTGAGTACATTTTTCCGTACCTTCAAGACCTTACCCTAAAGGTCAGAAGAGTGGAAAAATGTGGTTCAAAAGATCCCAGGGAGTTTTTCAGGATGCACGAGGTGAACCCTTCCCCAGTGGCAGAGGGGGAGGCAATAATGTTATACATCGTCCTCGAGGCAGAGGGGGTCCTCAAAACCAGGGTGACCATGATTCATTTAATGGCTGGCCTTACCAGCGCTCCTGAAAGGAGGCCTGTCTGCTCTACTTTGGAGGCAGTCAAGGGGAAGTTAACTTTGTAGCTAGAAGCCTGTCGAAATATTACAAGAGACAAGTGGGTACAAAGTATAATATCCAGAGGTTATTCCATTCCCTTTTGCTATCCTGTCCCACAGAGCAGAACGATCCCAGTGGTTCCACCCAGTCAAAGGGAACGAGCAACTGTAGAAATTTAAAAGTTGGTAGACAAAAGAGTCATCCAAAAAGTCCCCCAGACCAAATAGGATTCAGAAATTACTCAAGATTCTTTTTAGTGCCAAAAAGAAAAGGGGACTGGAGACCCATATTGGATCTCAGCAAACTAAACAAATCTGTGAAGAAGTCCAAGTTCCGAATGGTGACACTGTAGTCAGTTCTTCCCTTGTTAGGGAAAGACGATTGGATGTGCTCAGTAGACCTCGAAGGTGCGTACTACCAAATAACAATGAACAGAGCATCAAGGAGTCATTTATGCTTCTGGTTGGGAACCAGTCATTTTCAAGAGCTGGCCTTTGGTCTCACTACAGCCCCCAGAGTGTTCACCAAATGCATGGCAGTAGTCACGGTTCACTTGAGATGTCTAGGATTCAAAGTGTTTCCATACCTAGACTACTGGCTCCTAACTGCCATCACCAAGCATCTACCTCAGCAGGCGAGAGATACTACACTTCAAACCTGTTCTCAGTTAGGCATAACAGTGAATTTACAAAAGTCTGCCTTGTTGCCCTGTCAACATATTACATTCATAGGCACAGATCTTGTCACCTTTTCCATGATGGGACGTCTGCCTCCCGACAGAGTTTCTGTTCTCAGACAACAAATAGCAAACCTTCTACCCAGAAACAAGGTGAAAGCAAAAACAATTTTGAAAGTCCTAGGAACCGTGGCTTCAACGATCACCCTAGTTCCTCTAGCCAGGATGCATATGAAAATTCTTCAATGGCTCCTCTTTGGTCAGTGGTCATTACAGGAACTTCCCATGTCTCACCAAATCAGAATTATAGAGTCATGCAAGAGCAATCTTCTGTGGCGGCTTCGGTCCAACCACGTGACCATCAGGCGACCTTTTGTGCTACAGCAACCTGTAGCTATGTTGACCACGGACCCCTCCCAGATAGGGTGGGGAGGCCATTATCTAGGAAGAATAGTCCAAGGCATATGGTAAGAACATGAGGCCCATTTGCACATCAGTGTTCTAGAGATGAGAGCAGTGTTTTCTTGCATTGCAAGCACTCCAGGACTCTCTTCCAATAGGAATGATTGCAGTCCAGTCAGACAACATGTCGGTAGTCTAGTACATAAACAAACAGGGAGGAACCAGATTATACCCCCTTTGTCGAGAAGTGCTGAGGGTATGGCAATGGGCAGTCTCTTCCCACTGTTTTCTGGTAGCAACGCATATCCCAGGGAAATCCAGCGTGATAGCGGACAAACTCAGCAGGGAGATTTTAATGCCTCACGAGTGGTCTCTAAACCAAAACATAGCAGAGAAGATTTTCCGAAAAGAGGGCCAGCCATGCTGCGACCTTTTTGCCACTCCCATGAATACCAAATGCAGCAGCTACTTTGCCCAAATCCCCACTATGAGGGAGACACTGAGAGACACACTTGTTCACGATTGGCCCTTGGGACTTCTGTATGCCTTCCCCCTTTCCCCTGATACCCAAAGTCATTCAGAAAGCAAAATCCTTGGGAAGCAAGCTGATTCTCATTGCTCCATATTGGCATCATCAGATTTGGTTTCCCTTTCTCTGCTTCACCTACAGGAGAAACTGTGGGTTCTGGACCCAGTTCCAGACCTTTTGACCCATATGTCAAGAACACTTCATCCTGCTCTCCAGACCCTCAGTTTGACAGCATAGCTGCTCCACTTCCAAACTTAGTCAGGCTTCAGGACTTCACACCAGCAGTAAAACACATTTTGGTATCTCTCACAAGGCTTCTACCAGGAAGTTATATGCTAGTAAATGGAAGAGGTTCTCCTACTGGGCACAAGCAGAAAGCATATGACCCCTTTTCTACCCTAATCAACTCAATTTTAGAATTTATTGCAGAACTTTTCCAGCAAGGTTCCACAGCAGCTGCAATTTCCAATTTTCACATTGGTGAATACACTCCTAACCTTATGTCACATAAATTGTGTAAAGCATTCTTAAAAGGCACTTGCTTATAGAGACCTCCCATAAAAGAACCTCTCTTGCCATGATATCTGAATTTTGTCCTGACGCACCTAACCTTACCTCCCTTTGAACATCATCATGTGATCTCAAATTTCTCTCTTGGAAAACTATCCTCCTAATAGCCATTATGTCTGCAAGAAGAGTCTTGAGGTTGCAAGCTTTATTAATTAAGTCGCCATGTTTGATTTTCCATAAGGATAGAGTATCTCTAAGAACTAATCCATCCTTTGTGCCAAAAGTTTGTTCCCAAACCAATCTGAATCAACCATTTGAGCTCCCAGTGTTTTTTCCTAATCATAGCAATAAGGCAGAGTGCAAACTTCACCAGTTGGATGTGCATAGACAACTTAGGTTTTATATGCATAGAACTAAAGATTTCAGGAAAACAGATCAATTGTTCATATCCCCTTTTCAGAAGGAAAAAAGGGCATGCCGGTTTCAAAAATTATGCTTTCAAATTGGCTCTGAAATTACATTACCTTTATATACACCTCAAATAACAAGAATTTACCATTCAAAGTTAGAGGCCACTCGACTAGAGCCTTAGCAATATCCTCTGCTTACCTAGCCAGATTATCAGTGGACAATATTTGTGCCGCTGCTACATGGGCAAGACCCTATACTTTTATTACTCATTACAAAGTTGATTTGGCCTCCAGGAACCGGGCTTTCTTTGGTTCCACTGTGCTCAAAGGTATACTTCCATGAGCCACCCAGGAAAATGGTGCTAGGGAAGCTGTCCCAAACAGTAAGAATGAAGGCGAGATAGGACAACATAACATAAAGAAGTCATGTACTCACCATAACATTCCATGTTTATTGTCCATCTCGCCCTTCATTCTTATGACCCTCCCACCTTCCCTCAGCCAAAGGCTCCTAGAGGACCTAGATGAGAGATCTTTCTTCTTTAGTGAAGGAGCTCCTCTGAATTTCCTTGTTATTTCTATACCTGATATTGCATGATTAATATAGACATATTGTTATGATTGGCAGCAAACAAGATCTGGGGAATTACACCACTGCATAATGGGATACCTATTCAGCCATGAGTCAAGTAAGAGACTTCGAGCTAGTGTAGTTAGCCGAGTCGGAGCAGAGGATGGGCTCCGAACCCAAACAGTAAGAATGAAGGGTTAGATGGGTAACAAACATGGAACGTTGTACTGAGTACATAACTTCTTTTTTCCTTGATTCATATTTTAACTCTGCTGTAGCAGCTACTTCAGAAGGAGAAAGGGAGAGTTTCTCTAAAACAGTGTTTACATTCTAAGGTGAGATAGACAGGATTCGTTATAGGAGGCCAAATAAGAAAGGTGTTTCTGACAAAGTCTTTTCAAATTGTCAAGGATATCAGTTACAAGGATTTATAACCTTAATGAAAGTTAGAATTATCTGCCAGGAGCACCATAATAGAAGAATAGCTTAATCTTGTCTCAGGTATGTGAGAAAGATAATTCTGCATGCTTGGAAGAAGCCCATATAACTGAACTTGTTGAACTTATTTGTTTTGTATGCTTTTCTAGAATTAGGTCCCTGTGTTGAGGTGAATATTTGAGTATTTGGACTACTCTGGTAGGATGTGAAGACTTTCTAGCATTTACTGAAACTGGAGACACCATGTAGTTAGGCACAAGAAGTTAAAGTTTAGGTGATGCTTGCTAGATGGCTGGGTAAGAAATGTTCAAAAGGCCTTCAGATGTAGAGGCTTCTCCATAAAATAAAGTAAACCACATCCGTAAAGGTCATAATGAGTCTATGCGAATGAATATGAAATTGTTGTTGGTGTTCTGAATGGATTTCAGAATAAGAGGAAACTTGAGAAAATGTAAACAAGTCCATGAGGCCATTTCCTAAAGAGAGCATCCCTGGGACATTCCCTCGGGGGGGGGGGGGGGGGGGGTAAGGAAAAGAAGCTGCTGTACCTGATGTTAGAGATGAAAATAAGATACAGCAAGGCTTTCCTCATGATGGAAAATGTTCTGTGCTACTGACATGCTACCTCATGGATACCTCCCATAAAGAGTCACTTGGAGCAAAAAAACACTACAAATCTAGCACTTTGAATCACAGCAACAACAATAGAAATGTTTTAGTAATAAGTAACAACGATTCATCACACATAAGGCTGGAGAAGGAAAGGTTACAGTGAGTTGTCTTTCATGTGCCAGTATCTCTGATATTACATGGGTCATAAGGACCCTAACTCCAGAAAAATGTAACTGTGCATTGGGAGTGGTACATATTTACAGTGAACAACTTGAGATGTAGAACCCTGAGGGATATATAGAAAGACATGTCAGTACTTTCCATGCATGTTTACCATGAAGGTAAGACACTAGTTCTGAATCCTTTCTTCGCCTTGAATCATGCCTAGATAGAAAAGAAGAGAGACATGATTAAGCTCTCAGAGTATGTGTCTTGGGCAGGTATGACCATATCCCTAAGCAGCATCCTACCTTCACCAAGAATGATGCCACAATACCAACAAAAAAATAATTTACTTCAACAATTGGCTTAGTTTCTGGTGTCATTCCAAGGGGATCCAGTATCTGTCTGCCTGGGATGACATGAATGACTGCCTCAATGCTTTGCCAGAGATGACCTCCAGTTGTCACGCCTGGGATTCAGGATTCTGGCCAAGGCTCTTGCCTCCACCATTGTGCCTTTTTTAGGCAGTGTCCCAAAGACATATTTTCCAACATAAAAGATCGATCAAAAAGCAAACTGAAGGTTATGCTGCTTAACACTAGGAGCCTTAACCTGAAAATGCAGTCACTGGAGGCTCTCCTCACACTGGAAGATGCCAGCATCTGTGCAGTCAAGGAAACTTTGTTCAAGGCTGTGGAGAGCACCCCTGTCTTACCAGGCTATACGTCATTCCACACATTCCAACCCTAAAATGAAGTCAGGAATACTAAGGGTGATGGAGTTTCTAGTTTCATTAAAGACAAGCACACTTCCAGACTGGTTTGCCAGCATGATGCACTAGACATACTCCAGGTGCAACTGACAATTGGCAAGACACCTATCCAAGTTATAGGCAGCTAAGACCCCCCCCCCCCCACCCACCATGACTCAGGATACCCACTCCTCCTGTCTGGACCTACTTGACTCCATCAAGGTACCCCCCCCCCCAACATCCTGATCCTTGGTAACTTCAAGTACCCCACCATAGAATGGGTGAGCTATTCCTGCTCTAATGCACTCACCCAATGATTCCTTGACTTCATCAGTTCTAACACACTCGACCAGCTTGTCTCATCCCCCACAAGGGGAGATAAAATTCTAGACTTGGTTCTAACCAACATGAGTAACCGCTGCACCACTCCCATAGTAAGTTCTTCCCTAGTGAGATCAGACCATCGGTCTGTCTCACTCAAAGTGTCTGTCCCATCCAACCCCCTCCCCTCCAGCCGTAACCTGGATAAAAACTTCTCAAAAGCTGATTACAGCCTTCTAAGGAAGGGTATCAGTAACTTCACACCACCACCCTACTCAGAGGATGCAGACAAATATGCTGAACAGTATGCCAGTGCAGTATACAAGCACCTGTACAACTGCATGGACTCAGCCATACCCAACAGAACTAAAACCTGCTCCTCAAGGAAACACAAATCTATCTGGTGGACATCCTCTATCAACATGCTTTACAACAAAAGGAAGAAACTGTTATCCTAGGGTAAAAAGGCACAAATTCCCAATTGGAAAAACTCCCTCCTTAGCCTCAACAAGCAAATTAGATCACTAGTGAAAACCTCCAAAGCCAGTTATGAATTGAAACTAGCTACCGAAACAAAGGCTAACCACAAAGCCTTCTTCAGTTAGGTCAGGAACCTCCATGACAAAGCACAGGTTTGTTCCAAATTAGTTCTTAACGGTACCACTTAAACTGATCCTGTTGACTTAGCCAACCTGCTAGCAAATAGGTTCAGCTCAAACTACACCTCCCTGTCCCTCCCCAAAGGTCCATTCGACATTCCCGATACTTGTCCCACACCTCACATCTCCATAGATTAGGTGTTAAATGCCCTATCCAAGGCAAAGAACACAGCTTTCATGGGACCTGATAGTATCCCAGGCTGTATTCTGCACCATCTCCAGCAAGAACTAGCCTCGCCATTGAGCAACCTATTCAACCATAGCCTAAGTACAGGCTTCATTCCATCAGATTGCAGAAATGCCATTGTCATCCTTTTGCACAAAGGTGGTGCCACTACTGACCCTGGAAACTATCACCCCATTAGCTCGACAGTCTGATCAGTAAGGGCATGGAGCGTATTATTATGGACCTCATAAACAAGGACATAGGCAATCTCCAAGCACTTGACCCTTACCCAAGGGCAGATCTTGCCTGTTTAATCTGGTTGACTTTTTTGAGACTGTCACCAAGGCAGTGGATGAGGGAAAGTCAGTACATACAGCTTACCTTGACTTGGCCAAAGCTTTTGACACAATCCCCCACTCGGGCATCATCGAAAAGCTAACACAACTTGGGGTAAATCCCTATCTCATCAGGTGGGTGGCCAGCTGGCTCACCGATAGGACCCACAAGCTCAAAATAGATGCCTCCACCTCCGACAGCAGACCTGTCTGGTGTTCCCCAGGGATCTGTCCTGGGACCCCTACTGTTTGGTATCTACTTCTCAGAGGTCTAGGCAAAGACAAAAGGCCTGTGGCTGACCAAGTTTGCAGGCGACTGTAAGTTGGGTGCTATCATTGACTCCCCAAATGATGTTAACATACTGCAGGAGGGTCTCTCAGCAACAAATGACTGGTGCTAAAGTCATGGCTTTAAGTTAAATGCAAAAAAATGTATTATAATACCATTCAGCAAAAACATGTTCCGTACTGATTACCACATCAACGGCAACCCACTAAGCACACAACCTGTGGTGATTGATCTGGGTACACAGGTTGACAACAGTCTCACATTTGATCTGTGGTTTTTGACTTGGGTACACAGGTTAACAACAGTCTCATATTTGATCTGTGGTGATTGACTTGGGTACACAGGTTAACAACAATCTCACATTCAGCCCTCACGGACAGGCTCAAATCACTATCACTCTACTCAGTATCGTACAGATTGTGCAGAGGTGATCAGTGTCTCACCTACAAGACAATCTCAGACCCTGCTCTAATAGACATGCTCCATATCCATAAGTCTAACTATTCGTGCATTACCCGAATGAAAGGCCTAAATCTAATATGTGACAGTAACAAAACCTGCTGGAGAAACAGGTTTATCTCCCCGAGGCTGCCCTGTCTCTGGAATAGACTCCCCATACTCATCAAAGAAAGTACTTCACTGATGCTCTTCAAGCGCATCCTTGATGAGTGGATGAGGAACCACAAATTTGTCCTAGGGGTTCTACCTATGTCCCTTATTGACAGGGGTGAGAGGTGCTGATTGAGGTTTCTTTTTGGGGGTTAAACTCTTGGCTAGGCATGTAAGGGCCCCAGGGCCATTAGCCTAGTAATCTGCTATGATCTTAACTGACTTCAACAATTAGTGCTGGCCACAGTGGTGCAGTGGTTAGCATTGTTGCCTCACAGCAAGAGGTTCTTCTATTCTATTCTCGGCAGGTGTGCCTTCTGTGTGGAGTCTGTATCTCCTCCTTGCGGTCACGTGGGTTTCCTCCAGGTGCTCCGTTTTCCTCCCACATTCCAAAGACATTCAGTATGTGGATTGGGCACTCTAAATTGGCCATAGGTAAGAGTGTGTGCATGAATGAGTGGTGCGAATGAGCTACCGTGTCAGGGCTAGCCACCCGGTGGTGTAAACCTTGGCTCAAGATGATTGTCACTGCAGAAGTGACACCCTGATCCCATGTGCAAAATGGGAAAAGAGTTGAGGATGGATTGATGGGATTAGTTAAATAGCTGGTATCATTCTGGCAGGATTCAGTATGTGTCAGCATGGGATGAAGTGCTTAACAGTTCAGCTTACTTTGCCAGGGATGGCCTGTACCTCTTGTTTCTAGTCTTCTTCATGCTAGCTAAAGTATTTGCTGCCCCAATACCTTTTTAGGCAGTTCCCATTTGATGAACATTCCAACATAAGTAACATATCAGTCTTGAAACTGGATCACATTAAGGTGGCTCTCAATGTGAGAAGTCTTAACAAAAATAAATTGCCTGATCTTGAGGCACTCCTATATCTGAAAGTCATCCATACCTGTGTGGTTACCGAACTTGGCTTAAATGAAAGGAGAGTGCTCCTTCTATACCAGGTTTTGTGCTTTTCATGCCTGCAGACCCAGTGGCAACTGTGGTGGAGTCAAGGAACATATTACTTCCAGGCAGATCCCTAGGGAATAACAAACTGAACACACTGATGTTCAGATCACCCTATATATGATCAATTATCAGATAATAGCTGTTTACAGAACACCTTCTTTGCCCATGAGAACCATGTATGATTCCCCAGTGTTCTAAATGCTCTCTCTGTCATTTTGTATGACTTTAGTTACCCTACATCAAGCTGGGGACACCTATACCTCCAATGTAGGATATGCTCAAAAAATCGTAGATGTAATAAACAGAAATTCCCTTGAACAGCTGGTAAGTAAACATACTAAAGGGCATGGCATTTTTGACTTTATTTTAAAAGTATGGCTGCCACTTGCACTACTCCTTTGGTATCTCCCTCCCTAGTGGTTGGATCATAAAGTTGTAACCTTCTCCTTTAAACTCCCAAAATCTCCTACAGCAAACTTCCCTGAATGTAATAACTGCAAACATGCCAGCCTCGCCACACTTTGTGACAAAATATCAAAATTCACTTATGACTGCACTTTTATTGGTGGGTCTTGATGCGGAGACAGGACTTAACAGAGTAGACTGGGACTTCATGAGCAGGGCAATGGAAGCATTTGCTTTCCCTGATACAATTAAAAGATTGATTAGAAGAGTATATGTGGGATCGGAGACATGAATTAAAGTGGGTGGGGTCCTCTCTGATAATTTCTGCTTGAGTAGAGGAACCAGGCAGGGTGGTGTGCTTTCCCCGTTGTTGTTTGCATTATATTTAGAACCATTGGCAAAGAAAATAAGGGACTCAGAAATTCAAGGATATATTTGGTATGATAGTCAGGAAAAGCTGGCTCTATTTGCAGATGATATTATTTTATACTTGACAAAACCAGAAAGGGACACTACAGTGTTGTGGAGCATTTTATGTCAGTTTCAGATCTTCTCGGGATACAAAATTAATGAAACTAAAACAAAGGCAGTAGCAGTACATTATCTAACCACACACAAATTGGTCCAACAGTATCCATATTTATGGGGACATGATAAAATTAAGTATTTAGGAGTATGGATTAGAAATTACTCTGTGGTGGCAGCTAAGGATATGTGGGAAAAGACTAAACAGAAGATAATACACACATTGAGAAACTGGAATTTTGTTATATAGATATGGATAGTAACATACAAGCCATTAAAATGTTTTTAGTCCCTTTAGTCTTATACACAGGTCAGGCATACTTTTATCAATCGGAGTAGAAGTTGTGGATAGCAATTAAAAAAGAGATGACAGATTTTATCTGGGAAGGGAAGACAGCAAAGGTCAAGTGGGATAAGCTGATTCTATGGGTCTGTATTATATAAGCGAAAGCACTGAATTGTGAACGCTATATAATCGACCAACAATCCCCGAAAACTCAAAATGGCGAACACACAGATGAGCAATTTTTTTTCCCAGGGGAAAAAAATCGCTGATCTGTAAAAAAAAAAAAAAAAAAAATCAAAACACAAAATAAAATGGGGGGCTGTGTCTCCCACACCCCCCCTCCTTAAATATACCAACTCCAAGATTGCACCACAGTGGAGGAAATGGCAAAGTCCCAAAAACAGTCTAGTGATTTTTTTTTTCCCTAGGAAAAAAATTGCTGTTCTGTGCTTTCAGTATTTTGCCATTTCGCATAATGACGTTCGACTAAACAGCATTCGCAATTCATTGCGTTCACTAAAATAATAGGGACCCGATCCTACCACTAGAACAATGCAGACTAGGATTACCTAATTTGAAGGGGTATTTTAGAGCAACACAGTTAAGGCTCTTATACATAGCACAAGCAGAAAATTATAATTCAAAGTGGAAAGGAATGATACTGACACAGGGTGAAGGCTCAAGAAATAAGAAGAAATTGGGATTTTGGATGCAGTCTCTTTAGAATAACCAAAAGGTTTACCTTTACATGTTTGAAAGTCAAATGGTTGTACATGCACATCAGTGAACCAGATATGTGAATTCCGGAAATATCATAAAATAATCGAATTTCGACATTTCCAAATGCACCACCACTGAAACAAGTGCTACCATGGGTCAAAAAGGGGGCAATATTTCATAATTCGGCGCTTCGGTTTTTGCGATTTTGGAATTTTGCGGTTTACAGTTCGTGGCAGCGAGTTCGAAGATTGGGCCATCGAACATGTAAAGGTAAACCAACCAAAATCATGCAGAGTATTATATTCATAAAATAGCAGGGAGTATTCTAAGCACCAAACCAGCACGAGAATGGAGAAAAGAGATTTTGCCTGTAGGGTTGACTGTGGTCAGGGATACAGATAATAGGCAAGAGGGGGCTGGAAATTATTGGAGAAAACTGGCAAAGGAACCAAGGTATTGGGAGCAAATAACTAGAAAGAGAAAGGTAATAGAATGAGAAGAGGCAAAGAATTTTTTGGACTGCAGGTTAGAGTTTGCTTTCCCTATCAAGGATTGATATCAGAGTATTGGCAAAGAGAAAGAAATATGGGGCTCCTAAATGAAAAACCAGCACTGGTAGAGTTTTTAATAGAATCTAGAACAGAAGCTGCCATTAAAAAATGAATAATTAGTAAGGCATATAAAATATTGCATGATAATTATAAGAATCAATCAGAAGAGTTTAGAAAGGATTGGGAAGAGAGATTGAATAAGCAATTCACAAAAAGACAATAGAGGGATATATGTATGTCTCCCAAATATGCAACAAAGTCTAGAAGAATTAGGATCTTTGCCTGGAAGTGTTTGCATAGGTATTTTTATACCCCAAGTAGACTCCAAAGAATTTTTCCTCAGGTGGATAGCAAATGTCGGAGGTGTGACAGGCAAGAAAGAGGTAGGTGGGAACATATTTTTTGGTAGTGTAATGAGCTGGCAGACTTCAGGGATTCCCTGCTGACTGCTTTGTCGGATATGCTGGTTCAGCAGATAGGACTGACTGGGAAGGGGGATCTATATTAGATTATCGAACTTTTAAAAGTTCGAATGTCATATGGTCGACACCATATGATCAAATTTTTGAATATTTTAACAGAGATCTCCGTAGAGCATGGAATGGGAAAATTTCCCCTTTCTGCACTGTAGTGCGATCTCGGAGTTGGTATATTTAAAGAGCGGGGGGTGTGGGGGATGCAGGGGGGCTTGGCCCCACTGCTTAAAACGTTCAGGTAGGTTATTTGTGTAGTTTATTTTTTTTATTAGATGTTCGAACTTTTAAAAGTTCGATCATATGGTGTCAACCATATGACAGTCGAACTTTTGAAAGTTTGATTGTCTAATATAACCCCACTGGGGAGATGATTTTTTTGAGTTATGCTACAGAATCGGAATTGCCTAAACATAGTAAAGCCTTGCTGAGTCTAATTGTAGTGGCTGTCAAAAAAAACAGTTACTAGAAAATGGAAATCAAAGTCTAGACCAATATAGCAATAGAGATAAAACAACTGGAATTGGGATCTTTATAAAAGGGAAGGAGCAAACTCCATAGGAAAAAATGGGAATTGTGAGAACAATATATGCAGAGCAGGAACAAGGTTTAAGAGGCAGGATTTGAATGAGCCATGTAATGCTTAACTGACCATGACTGGATGGTTTATAAGTGATGTATAATGTTTGCAACTACAGTTGTTCCAGTGGTGTCTGTGATGTAAACTGATTTCAAATAAAGTGGCATAATTTTGTATGTTTTTCATTTTCATTTTTCATTATTAATAATTAATTAATAATAATTTCATTATTAATAAAGCAGCAAGCTTTGTTAAGAAATTATACTCCCATTTAGAAAAATGTATAGAGCTGAATGAACCAGAAGGAATTCAGAAGCAAACCACCCTGGCAGTCCAGTACCATAAATAAGCTGCAATACAGAAGAAATAAAGTCCTTAAATTACTTAGTAGATCCAAAATCCCTCTTCTCAGGGATAATATCAAAAATATTACAAAAAATGAACACTATCAATTCTATTTATATCTACCGTAAAGGACAGTGGTACAGTGGTTAAGGTGTATGACTTTCAACCACAAGGTGCAAGGTTTGATTCTCCCCACTGGAAAGAGCTATATTAAAGGAATACTTTATTTTGGGACGGCCTGTGAAGCCTAATATATTTATAAATCCTTCTTTAGCTATGTTAATAAATAAAAAATAATACCCTACATTATTCTGAATTTATTCATAATGATATCTCCTATTCTGACACAAAAGACATTGCCAATATCCTTGCAAACAAATTTATTACCAACGTCACGCGTGAGACAGCTAGTCATAGCTCTGAAATATCCCTTACTCCCCCAAATATCTCTAAAGATCATTTACTGAAAGTGCTAATCAAGACCATGGGACCTGACAATACACCTGCTTGCTTAACTGTTAAACATACCCTTGCAGACACACTCCTTAAACTCTTTAATCGAAGTTTATCTAAGCATTTAGCGCATAATGAGTAGACCACAGCATGGTGATACCCCTTCATAACTGTGGCCTTACAACTGACATGGCTAAGTATAGTCATATCTGCCTTACAAACCTTATCTGCAAAGCCATGTAATGTGTCATAACTTAACTCATAAGCAGAGATATCAAGAATGTTTTTAGATTTGACTCCTTCAGTTTGGCTTTGTGAAGGGTAGATCCTGTCTATTTAATCTGGTATTTTTTAAAGGGATATGAAGGCTGTAAATTGTGGCCATGCTGTGCATGTGGTATCTTTACCAAACCAAGGCCTTCAACATAATTTCCCATCCTGACATCATATAAAAGCTAAATGTTTTAAAAATCAACCCATAGTGGTAAGATAGCTAGCAAACAGAATAAAATACAGACCCCATACACTCTGAGTTGCAGGTGGCTCATCAGAAACCATGAGAGTGACCAGCATTGCTCACAGGACTTGATGATGGGTCCTCTCCTTTTTAAGTATGTATTTCTCAGATCTCCATTTAGAGAGCCAAAATATCTGCCTAACAAAGTTTACAGACAAGCGTAAACCCTTGGGTTGTTAAGTCACTCTGTAACACACAAACCCTCCAGATTGAACTCTTCCCAGTAAACCTTGGTGTAGTAAAAATGGGCTTAAACTAAATACTAAAAAGTCAGTTATCATTTTTGGTAGTCCACCCCTCCCCTCATCGTACTCCTCATACAGTGAACCACTACAAAATGAAAATGTAGTCAAGGACCTTAATGATTGGGTTGACAGCTCCGTTTTGTTTGACCATTACATAACACTGGTTGACTGGAAACCTTTATCTAACTCAGCCAGTTGCCAAAGGAATATTATCAAGGTCTAAAGAGGCAATCATTCCCCATTACTCAGCATTGATCAGGCCAGTTATTGAGTACAACACCCCTTGGGGGATGTGTCTCACTACATTACTACAGGATAGAAGGCCTAAACATTATGACCTACATGGACTAACTCAAATCCCTGTCACTGTACTCTTTATCCTGCAGTATATTAAGAGGTGACCTGTTTCTGGCATACAAGGCATCCTCCAGAGCATTATCAAGTCAAATAGCTTCAGTGGTACTCATTCCAGGGATCTAAGCCTCTTCTTATCCATCATCAACAGAATGGTCTGGAGGGACTGGTATATTTTGCAGAGGATGCCGCTGCTTTGGAACAGATCTTCATCTGTGTAAAACAATCCCTGGTCATATTTAAACACAACATTGAGCTATGGATGGATAATAGAAAATTTACCTGAGGACTGCCCCCTGTATTACTAATGTATAGGGGCGGCTCCTAAATGCTTTATTCCATGAATGGGCCCTCTCAAATTATCTATGACATGATCACGGTTATTTTTACTAGGGGCTAACATATTGACCATCTGATGGGTAAGGCCATTCTAACACCAAACGAGTTAGGTTAAATCAAGTAGAAAGAGAAATCAGCTAGGCTTAAAATTGCCAACAACGGCAGCTAGTGTAGTAATTTCCTATGAACCTACAAACATATCAGACAATTAGAAAGACCTGAAAAGTTCCTAACAACAATGATCACAGGCTTAACGTTTCTGAGCTACCTGGAGACGCTGCCATTAGAGATCCAGCTGTCCTGGACCCCCAATATCTCCACCAATACTAAAACTAGGGAGATGCCTCTTCACTGACAGATAGATAAACACTGTGGAGGGACATGCTTGTATCCCAGCACCTCCTAAACACTTTGGAATAAATTCCTTCTGCATGTTAAATAGTGTCATTCATTATCTTCCTTTGAACATAAACTAGATGACTGAATGGGTATCCACAAATGTATTCCAAGATTGACCAGTGTAGCTCTCTTGTACGCAAGGCGTGCAGCCCTTAGGGAGGCTAGCAAGGCATGAATGGTCATGGAACCCAGTGATCTTGGAACATCTATGAATGACAGGCTCCAGGATCACTCATGATGTATCAGTAGTTCATAACTGTACCTGTCCACTAAAGAAAGAGATGCCTTGGGAAATGTGGCTAGCAATCATAACATGGTTTATGAACAGAGATCATTTCCATAGCATCACTATTCTAGACAATGGGGGTGGGTGGTGGGAGTGCATTCCTCCCTGTTTATGTACCAAACTGCTGTCATAATGTCAGTGTGTGGACGGCAATCTCACCTTGAGACATGGAATCTTGAAATATCTGTAATGTGAGAAAGAGTGCTGTCATCTTCAAATTGTTAATTTGCAGACTGGCCTCTATTGGTAATGAAATAGCTTTGACACTCTGTTCAAGACAACATTCCCATGCCCTAGGTCAGAAACATCTAAGGTGACAGCCACTAGGGGGGTGAGGACTTGAAATGAACTGACTAGAGTTAGGTTTGGACTCTGATGCTACTGCTTAAATGAAACTTGCAAGCCATGGAAATATTTATGTGCTGCATCATGGCTATTTATCAGTTGTGCTCACTGGACTTCTAAGGCTGATTAAAGAAATATCAAGAACAATCTGGCCTGAGAAAGTATATATTTAGTGGCTGCCATGAGACCCAGTGGTTTAAGACATAATAATGCCATGACTTTGAGACTGAACAGTTTGAAGTACTGGGTTCTCCAAGTGAATGATGTCCGTTAGAAGATGTGCTTTGCAAAACAAACAGATTGTCTACTGTTTGTCTTATGAATGTTAGCATACTAGGGGGACCCCATTCTGGGCTTTGCGATAGTTGCCATGATTTCCAAAGAGTGGAAGAGACTCAGACTACCTCAAAGTTGGGAGCTAGTCATCCAGATAAAGAAACACTTTAATGCCTCACAGCCTCTTGTTCACTGCAGCAACAAACATGCATATGTGAACATGCTGGGGCCGGAGTGAAACCAAATGGAACTAAACAAAACTGATAGCAATTAGCTGACACTCAAAACCACAGAGATCTCTTGGATACCTTAGCAATCTTCATGTAAAGATACACAACTTGAAGGGTCATAGGGCAAATATGGTCTTCTTCCTCTGACAGTTGTGGCATATTGGGCTGCAATGTGATCCCCTTATAAAAGGCTTTTTTGAGAATAAATTTGCTTAGGCTACTCAGATTGACTGTAGGCCTGAGATCCTTTGTTTTTGTGGAAACTAAAAAAGAAGCTGGAGTAGCAGTCTGATCCTTTCTGGTCTGGTTTGTTGGGACTGCGTGGATGTCTCTTGTAAGAGATTTTAAAACCCATTTAATTTTTGTAGTTTTTTGATGAGGTGAGACATTCATCAGTGATCAGTGGGGGGCAGGGGAAGGGTGCAGAAGGGAACTGTATAGCCCCTGGACATCCTTGTCCTGAGATACTTGTCTTGTGAGATGACCAACCACAAATTCAAGTGGATGAACAGACGGCCCCCACACTGCCTCCAGAATGGGACAGTTGAACAAGGTCTCAGGGACTGGACTGCTGTTCTCCCAAGGGAGAATCACAGCACCCTGCCACTACTAGTTGTCTCTGCCTTTGGGCTTGTGGCCTTTCTGAAACTTACATAAGGAACAAGTACCTTTTCATTCCTTATACCTCCTTACTCTCCCTTCTTGACTTATTTCCTTACTGCTATCTAATTCTCTTCCCTGACTTTCTCACTAAATATACCATAAGTCTGTTTTCCCTCACTTCCTATTGAAATTCCTATTTGTATTAGACTAACTTACCTTTAATTTCTCTAGAAACTGTCTAAAAGTTCTCTAAATATTAAATGACTATCATATACCTTATATCGATTCTTAACTAATTTTTTTATATTATGTCTGATTTGTTATAATTATTTAAACTGCAGACATTTTTGTTTCATTTTTGAAGATTGTAAAACTATTCTTCTTAAAATGTCTTGTAATAATTTGGAGCTTTTCTCCTCGGACTTCCACTGAAAATGAGCTTCTACCCAGTTGGACTTTCCTGGTAATCAAATGCCAATAAATAAACAAATAAATACACTGGTCATAATGGTTCCTTCCAGAGCTGTGATTATTCTGCTGTTGTTGACTATGACAAAACTGTAGCCTCCAGGACATTTTTGAAAATGTGGGATGTAAAGTATGGAACCAGCAGTGAAAGTCTTGCCTTGCCTTTCCATGTTATCTAGGTAAGAGTGTATTGATGGTCTGAAAAGAACAGTCTCATCCAAGAGGGCATTAAGAATTGTTGCTTTGGTATCTTAATCAAAGTCTGGGAGTCACAAGCAGGTGAAATGGTGAAGAATTATGCTGGTGCCTACTGCCGTAGCTGTACCTCCACTGGATAATGTGGTTACCATCTGAGACTGCAGTATGAGCTTTAGCTGTCCTTGAGCCAAGTCTTCCAGTGGTTGGCTTACTTTATCAGCTAGCTCTCACTGGAATCTTAGCATGTGAGACAAATAGTTTGTTACCCTCAATCAAAACAAGAAGGATGTATAAGTACACTCCCCAAACCTATCCATGGCCCTGAATTCCTTATCCAGGGGATGGACAACAGGACTATGTGAAACAGTAGCCTTTTAAAGGCTTTTACAGTTACAGTGGAATCTATTTTGGGGCTGTCTATCCAAGAAGTCCAGTCTTTGGGAGGGCAGAGAATCTTGTCTGGCATTCTTGAGACCAGTGCCAAAATATCAATATTTTCCCATATTGTTTTGATCATTGAAATTCTGTTTTGACAGCAGGAGGGGCCATCCAAGGAGGTTGGGGAAAGAGGAAAGGCTCCTTTAGAACCCACTGAGGGGAGATTGTGGGGTCTGAGAGCCATCCCTCATACCATCATCTCAAAGACTTCCACAGACTTCTGATCATTGTGGGGAATGGTGGAGAATCAATACCTTCATCAAGGTCAATACCCAGGGTGGAAGCTCTTGAAGGGTGCCTAAGCACCTTGTCATGCATGTTTAATTCCTACCAGGTACGGGAAGTGATAGGTCTTGAGGAGACTGAGGAAACCTGTAAAGATCCACATACCCAGAACTGATCCTGCAAAAGACATCTCACCCCTTTGTCCTGTTCTCCGAAAAGATGGTGGACAGCTAATATACCAGGCAATGAAGTGTTATTTATCAAGGCTAAGTTCAAAGCTGGGACAGGAGACAAGGGTGGTAAATGCAGGAAAGTCTGCGTTGTTGGTGTCAAGGCTGACACTGATACCACACTTGAGGACCAGGACATTGTTCCATGCTGCTCAAAACTCAAGCCAGTCAAGGTTAATGCCAAAAATGAAAGCATCAGTATTAAACCTGACCATGACAGCCTGACCTATGGAAAAGGGACCAAGCCACCCATCAAACTTGGGCCCAACTTTGAATCACAATCCTGAAGACTGGAAAAGCAACTCAGTCAAAGCCAACAAAGGCCCAGATAATATCAGCTCCCAAATCAAAGCTGACAGTCTAACCACAAGCTTCAGTCATAAAGAAACTTCCAGTCTTGATGTCAAGTTAACACAGGTGTCAGTGCAGAAGGAGGTGACACCAGAGACTGTGATCCTGAAACAGAGACAACAGCCAACACATTTGCCAGTGTCAATATAAGCACCTGCTGGGACAAACTTGGCCTTGTCAGGATTGGTGCCTATATGAGGACTGACAAGTTGAACCCATATAAACTAGTACCATCGTCTGCCCTTATACCAAATGGTCAAGAGGTGCATAACATTTTTTGCAGAACTTTAAAAGCCTCCATCATTGTCTCCTAATCAAATTCTATAACCGAAATATAATTACTTCTGAAGGATTTTGCAGATGATATTCTAGAAGAGTCAAAATGCATGTGTATCTGTGAACCTGGAAAACAGACACACACTATTCTGACAAGCTTAACTAGGGACTTCTCAGATAAGACTTTAACTGGAATTATAGACACAGTAAAAGGAAAATGTGAAATAAGTCTAATCTGTTCCTCAACACAAAAATATATCCACACATCATATAAAATTAACGAGCATTTATTGCTTTAAAGTTTTAATTTAAAACTATTTCTAACATTAAATTTAATATTAATGGATACTAAATAATATTTAACACTAATTGACTTTAATACTATAGTGTCCTTCAACAACATAAAACAAGTTTGTAAGTTGTCTAATACATACAGTATAGTTGTTAATGACTTTTAAGCACAACGTGATTTTTAATTTTTAAACTCTGACATCTGTGAAGTTCTATGTTTTAAAGTTGCTGTTTCATTCTTATATTTATATATGTGTATTTTATTTTTAGTTGATGTAATGAAAATTAATTTTGGCTTACAGCTTTAAATCACTGGAGCACTTGAATACCAGGTTTTTTCAATTAATTTTGTAATTACCAGGATATATAATAGGCATTGCAACATAATATATCTGTAATACTTGATAAAGCTCAGGACTGCCTGAGCGAAAGCGCTTGTGTGATTTCTTCCTGTGACTTGTGTAATCGAAAAACTTTTGGAATTAAAAACTATCTTGGTCTACAATCCAGTTTTGGTTCTTCCCTGTGGTCGTGGATTAATTTTTTCATTGGTTACTGTTCTCTCGTTTATTGCTTCTCTAATCTGTTCCTGACTTAATTATCAGTAAAATCTTTTGAGGAATCCTTGCTTTTATCAGGTTTATTACCGATCTCAGATCTATCAGCAATATGCTTTTTCCCCTTCTCCTTCTCTCCCCCTCTATTTGTATATATCTATATATCTATCTATCTATATATATATATATATATATATATATATATATATATATATATATATATGTGTGTGTGTGTGTGTGTGTGTGTGTGTGTGTGTGTTACTGATCCTAAAAGCCTAATTGATTAATTGGCCAGACTTTGAGTCTTAACTCTGTAGGCTGGCAAAGCAACTCTGCTGATGTTGTCAATGGCCCATGTAACATCTGCTCCAAAATACTCAGCTGATGTTGCCAATGGCCCATGTAACATCTGCTCCAAAATCAAAGCTGACAGTCTGATCCCAAGCCTCAGGCCTTAAGAAAGTTCCATTGTTGATAATATTTGTGTAAAAGTTAGATAAATAAGACCTTCTGTTGATGAGCTTTCTAGTCTTACACAAAGCTAACCACTACAGAAAAAGAGCTGTTTGATTCTAAACATCAGCTTCCAGATGGTGTGAAAAGGATGAAAAACCTGTCACTGCTGCAAAAAAGGCAGACATTCTCTGGGAGGAAGGCAGGAAAAGGAAATAGTAATAATAATGTTATTAACTCATTCCCCCCAGTACAGCTCTTTTGAGTGTGCACCTTTAACTCATAGTGTTTGTGGCTTGAGCCTTTAAAAAAAAGAAGTTACCTTACATTTCTAACAAATACTCACTGACAGAGGTCAAATATCAGTGCAGTTGTGTTTCATGTATGCTTCAAAATAAAATATTCTGATACATTTTATGTAGCATGGTTTTGGAATTATTAATGCAAATATGAGCAAGCAATATTTGATGCCTAGTGGCGCAGTAGGAGGTAACTGCAGAAACGCCTGGAGGCGCAGTTGGCTGTAATGAGTAAGTTGCTACATAATGACAGCGTGGCAGTTTAGAAGCCATCATAAAGCAGTTAGGATTGCTTATAAGCAGGAGGCAAAATGTTTAAATTATTGTGACACAATTACTAAACATTAAAGCTTTTCACCACTAAGAAAAGTAAGACTTTAAAGGTCAAAATATTCTGAAAGATGAGATAACATAGCTGCACTAAAATTAAATTATCGTGTCATGTGTAAGTGTAGAGAAAGTATCCAGACATTTATCTGCCATAAAATTAAACTAAAAACTGTATTTATGCAATTCCAGAAAGTCCAGATAACAAATTTCACTAAGAAGCTACAACATAATACAACGCTGTGACTACTACTAAGATGCTTACTTGAAGAGTAAGATAGAAAAAATTAGTATGTCTGATTTGAGCAGCCTGTAATAAGCATCTTTAAGTCACCTGTGACTAAATATGCTTACTGTTGTCAGTGACTTTCATTGCTAGAAAGTTTGGTTCATAAGTGAATACTAGGCTAACTGCCATAAAGGGCCATGTTAAGCCTAGCTGGTAATCCAACTTTGTCTCTGAGGTGCAGATTTTAACCATTATGCAAAACTCACTTTCCAGGTTCTTGCTGTTAAGAATGCAAGACAGTTGATGCTACCTTTGTTAAAACTTCTAAAAAGACAGGAATGAAGGAAAAAGGCTAAAGTGGAAAATATTAATGGCACCACCTGAAACAGGACATGTAGTGGTTTAAATCCACAATTTCTTTATGTAAGCAATTTAATCTGTGTGATCACTTACCAAGTAGAAACATTTCATGTTTCACTGTTAACAGAAATAAAGCAAAAGTAATTTATTTGCCATAATGTCAAGTGTGCAAGAGGAAGGCCCATCTTTAGTAACAAAGGTGACTTTCTCTACAGACATAAGGAGCAGTCAGCAAAACTTTCTCAGGCTTCTGGAAAGCCCTTCTTTGTCATCATCCTCCAAACAGCCCATTGTGTCTGATTCTGAACTGAGGAAGATGAGAAGGGGGTGACAGCAGGGTATGTTACTGAAGCCAGTTGTTGTTATGGATTTGTCCTTATGGTAAGTGCATTCTTTTTAATCCATTAAGAACAAGTCCATGTTCAGTAATCAAAAAGGATAAGGTGTCTAGGTAATCTTTCTAGACATCCACTTGGATATATGTATGATCCTTGCAATAATAGGCCCCAAAGGAAATCTGAACATGGAAACAATGACCGACTTACGCTGTCTTTTGAATGTCTTCAGGTAGGACCAAGTTACTGCTGCACAAATGTCAACTGTGATGACATTAAAGGAAAACTCTGGGCTCAGTCACAATTTAACTCAACAACGAGTCTTCTTCTTTCCCTGTAAACTGATCCCAGCCATCAGCAATTACCAGAATGCACAAAGAAGTTTGTCAGTTGTACATTTCTGCCTTTCCCTAGCATAGGGCAGGAAAGCCCATCCCCCGTTCTTTGCTGTCACATTCTTTCAGGTGGAATTGGTCTCCACCTTCGTGACGTACTTTCGACACAGTCAGATCAGTAGTTCCCTCTCCTGCTGATCCCCCCACACTGTAACAGCAACATTATCTAGGTCGTCCCTTATCCGTTAGTATAAAGTACTGTATAACTTGTTGTGGAACTCTATTCCATCCACTGTTTCAGTCTGGAGTAAAAACAGTATCGTATCAAGTATTTTCTCCAGCAAAACTCCAAGCAAAGTCCCTTGGAAACATACATCTTTTGCTAAAAGTGTTTCGGTAAGTTCCTTTAAGTATTTGGACTGCGTACAAAATTCTATCGCAAAAGCATTCATACGTATTATTCTGTTCGTGTTCTGTTGCTGTTCCATTACATTGTCCTGCAAATATATTTCCCAGGTTTTGTAGTCCTTCTTAGTGAAATCCATGCTGTAAGATATCGGTCTCCAACCACCCTGTTGCAGTGTGTGCATGTCTATGTGTGACTGTTTCTGTCTGCATGTGTGCAAGTCAATGCATGCCTGAAAGCAGTCTGTATGTCTATGTATATATATGTGTGTGTGTGTATGACAGAGAATAATGCCGGAGAGAAAGAACAGTGTGTGTGTGTGAAAGGAGTATGTCTGTCTGTGTGACCCAGCAATGTGTGTGAATGCCGAACCGATTGTTTTTGCGTATGAGAGTGTGACTTGCCTACTAAAAATGCCTTGCATCGGTTTAACAAGTGTTGCTACAGTAACGTTTTCTTTCCTTCACCTCGCCTCACACATAGCCAGTATGCATTCCCATAATGAAATGCCCGTATTCAGTGCCCTCAATCCTCTGCATTTTGCATACTTTTAGAATGAACAAACCAAAGCTATTTGACCATTTTTACTTTTACATATTCTCTGCAGCAGTGTAATCTGGTATTGCCTTCCCGTCATCAGACCAATCACAAACCACCTGGCGCGCACCGGTACATGGTCGTGGAATCCTTTAGTACCAGCGGCACACAAACATATAAAAAAAAGAAATGAGTGCGTGACTGTGTGGGTATAGTTGTAGAGTGTGTTTGGTTTCATGTCTGCATGTCTGTGCGTGAATGTGGCCATGAAAGCAGTATGTTTGTGTTTTTGTATGCAGAAGTGACGGTGAATGTGTGTGCCTGAACAAGAGCGAGCAATACATGAGAGAATGTACAGTTTGTGCGTGGAAGCAGTGTGTATGTCTGTGTGAATGCAGGAAATGCTGTTTGCGTGAATGGGAGAGAGCAATGCAAGAGAGAAAGAACAGTGCGCGTGTGAATGCAGGATGTAAGTGTATGAATGCAGGAAAGGCTGTGTATGTGTATGCATGAGAGAGAGTTTCCGATGCATGAGTGACTGCATGTGAGAATGAGTGTGTGTAAGCAGAATGTCTGTGCGTTTCCATGTGTATGAGAGACAGGGAGGTATCTGGTTAGGGTGCCAGAGACAGAAACCGCATTTATTTATTTTTTCTTATTTATTCCATTTACCGAAAGAGCAGGGGGATAGAGATCTAACCGTAATAAGTCAATCCATTCAAATGCATCGATTGGCTTATTATTGTGACGTCCTTTTTTTTTTCTAGTGGTTTTGAGGGGGTACGCTGCTGCTTCATAATACTGGCCATACTTTTCAAACTTGCAGCTGTACTCATTCAACCCCTATTTGCCATAAAAAAGTTTTTTTTTTCTTAAATGAAAAAAAAAAAAAAGAGAGAGAAATAATCTAGACGTCTCTACGAAAATATTTACAGTCAAGCAGCATGCCAGGCTTGTTTTGGTGTGTTTACAGTTCTGAATGCATGCAGGTTATTGAATGAATGCGTGAAAGCAGAATGTCTGTGTGTGCATGCAGAACAGACTCTGTATGTGTGTGTATGCTAGATAGTTAGCAATGCATGCGGGAATTTGCAGTGCGTGTGTGACAGCAGAATGTCTGCCTGTGTGAATGCAGCAGAGTCTGTAAGCGTGTGTATGAGAGAATCAACGCTGAATGTCTGAGTGTGTGAATGCAGAAGAGACTGTGTATGAGAGTGAGTGATGACATTACAGTTACAAGTCCAGAAAGGGTGGAAGACTGTGACAACCCCTCTTTGTGATAGCCTCCCTATGCATTCACCCCACTTACAAGCATATAGCTAGTCATTACTTGTTAGTAAGGCACTGATGGTGGCACTTGCTATCCATGCATGGAGATGACCAATCATACCTCTCAACTGTACAGATTTTTGCAGAATGCCCAGATTTTTCATCACATTTTTGGTCCACTTTTCATGAAGTTGTTGTATTCTGGCATATTGGTGGCAAATTATTAAAGCTTGAATTAAAAAAATAATGACAGATCATTGAGTTTCAGACTTCATACCCTTCAGAAAATTCATGCTAATTAAAAACCTATTGTTCTATCAACTTTCTAAGTTTGTAAGACCAATATTTAAAAATTGTCTCTATTTTTGGGCCTTTGCCCCACTTTATGTATAGCTTTGTCCAAATCGCTTGCTCTAAGTGGTTGAGTGGTATGATGGCCATGTTGGTCATGTGTGCTACTATAGTTCTCACGTTACTTATCACGGCATCAGTGCTGGAATCCATTGCCTCCTGGAAGCAATGGCACTGCCAGGTCATATCTTCACAGTGGCCATGCCCCATGCCATTCATGTCCAAGTCAGCATGTGTAGCTACAGACTGTGCCCGTATTGTAGCCTTGTACATCTGTTGATTGATATCAGGAGCAAACTGCATATCTGGGGCTGGCTGTTTCATTGGGTGGCACTAAAACCTCTGGCCAGACTGAAATAGGGTAGATATACACTTGTCTGAGGAAGTATAGTGGTTCACCACTGCAGTCCCAGGGGCAGTGGTGATAGTGCTTTTGGTCACAGAGGAGCATGCTCTAGACAGGGTTAGTGAGCCCCCATACTGTGCATTCTTTAGAGTAGGTGTGGATGAGACCACACTGTCACCTTGGGCAATGGCTGTAGGACCATCTATGAAGGAAACAGACATTGTCAGTGTGTCTTGGGATCGTGAGTTGATCTTTGTGTCAGCATCACTGTCACACCTGTGCACCATGGCATTTTGGGTCTTATTTACTTTCTGTAATCTATTTATTTAATTTATCTTAATATCTCTAGCTACCTCTATTAAATTAAGCAGCTCTTCCCTTGGGTCATTTTCTTCTAATCTCGACTGAGAGCACCTGCTTTGCTGTTCATTTCCTGTGGTTATTCTGCAGAAAGTTCCATAAAATCTTTCTGTGCCATATCCTCTTCAGACGCACCCTGCTTCATCTGCTGTTTCTTCATACGGGACCTCATTGTCCAATCACTTCACAACATTGCTTACTCCCGAGTTTGCACTATTTCATGCTCCTTCCTTCGCTGTGTAACTTAGACAGAACTTTCGTACCAGTCTCCTACAGAAGGCTCTAAAGTATCATCATGTGGCAAGTCTTCAGATGCCTCCAGCTGTACCACTTTCTTTCGCCTTATTTTCAGCTCTGCCCAGATTTCTTGAGCTAAGATGTTGAGAGGTTTGGTCTCTATGTATCATGGGCATTTATTAGAGGGGCATGTAAGTTAGGAAGATACTCTCTGCCTCTGTCTATCAGAGACATGGGGGCCAGACCTGGTATAAATTTCGAATGGCCCATCTATCGCTCAAGGTTATGTGTAAATATGGATAGGGGTAGACTTTGCATCACATGGAGGGGCATCCCACTCCGGAGCATGGAGATTCTGTGAGACACATGTATCACACCAACATGTCTTATTCATGTCACAAGCAAAATTTAAACCCTTGGATCTAGTGGTTCTAATGCTGTTTGTTAATGCCATGTAAAAAATGTCCATCAGATCTGGATCGAAGATGCCTTGTCTACTAGACATAGATCACCTCACAGTAATATGTGGGAGACCCAGTATACAGATATGCTTTAAGGTGTTCCAGATTTATACCCTTGATTTTCCAGGTAAGGAAGCTTTTGGGGGCATTCCAACTGTTGCATATGTCTGATCAGGTACATGCCAAAGGGGGTATTATACTCAATGATGGGTCTGATAAGGGCCAAAAATGGTGGCAGTATGACTTCCTTTGACCTGGATGCCATGCCCTAACTGATATGTTGGGTGACATAGGATGATTGTCTTACTACTTTGGCGCAGGTTGATCAAAAGCCAGATTATTATCTACATATGTTCCCAGATCCCTGGATACTGGGTCATCTGTTAGGGGTGTCTTACTGAAGGAGTACTTAGGTTGGTTGGCAGTTTTCTCAAAATGCATTATATTGCACTTCTTGGGAATGATTTCTAGTCCATTGCTTTGGAACCAGTTATTTTTGGTAAACACTCTTGTAAGATGTTTGTGTCATGGGAGAATCTGTCATATCTCCCAGTTATCCAGTCATCTGGGAACTCGGTCAGCCTTTACCTCTCAGAAGTATATGACAAATAGGAGTGATCTCAAAATGGAGCCCTGAGGTACCTAGCTTGTGAATGGTCTTTTAGTGGACGTGGTATCACCAATCCTGATTTCCTGAGTCCTGTATGTGAAACAGCTTGAAATCCTGTGAGAAATGTAGTGGTTTATGGCCAATTCTTTGAGTTTGTCAACTATACCGGAGTGGGATATTGTATCAAATGTCTTAGCCAGGTCTAGGTTGGTGGTACAGTGTGCACCGTTTCCCCTGCATGCATTGCCTTGGCGACTTTCTTAAAGAAGTCCACCAAGTTAAGTAGACATACCCTTCTCTTAACAAAGTCAAACTGAGCTGGGTCCAGTGACTTTGAACATTTCCCTGTTAATTTAGTCTGTTGCTTTGCATATTAGCACGGCCAGCCTTAGGTATAGGCGAACTAGGCGACCGCCTAGGGCGCCATAAAGACCAGCATCTTAAAGGGAGCAGTTTTTATTTATGTGTGTATTTATTTTAATAAAAGTTTGCGCTCTTCTCCGTGCCCTGTTGAAATGTAACCGGAAGCCGGAACCATGGGGGAGGGGCGTGAGCACCCTCCCACTTAGAGCTGCAGGTTGGCCAGGACAGTTAAAAAAATAAATAAATAAAAAAAATTTACTTCGCGTTACGCGTGTCTGATGTAAGGAGGAACATCAACGTGCATGTGTCACTACAGGTTTGGGCGTTTGGTTCAGAAAGGTTCTGCTCCCCGCCTTCCCTCTGCTTGGTTTGAGAAAAGTAAGCAACTGAAAGAGTGGCGTTTGGTGTTATCGAATGGTGTTATGATTAAGTTGTAGGGTCAGTCTACAGGCTTTCAACAACTGCAAATCTATGTGCATTATGAGCCCTAAACTTTTTCTGCTAGGAGTAACCAGTTGCTTAATGCTGCTAATGGCAATCGTTGCTGTAATACCACTCCCTCCTCATCTACCTTAGCTTTTTGAGTATGGTGTTTTGCAAAGGTGTTTACACCAGATATTTCCACTCAGGGCTCAGACTCTATCTCTCAGCTGGCATGAAATTTCGGGGGGGGGGGGGGGGTAGAAATCTACTGACATAACTAACCTCCATAAAAGTCCTTGGTCAGATTGCTAGACTGCCAGGTTGTGGCTGAAATTACTATGATCAACTGCTGTTATGTGTACATTATGGCTTTTTGCTACAATTTGACATGAAGTTTTTGCTAGACTGTTTAAAAGACCTATGATAGCTGTTGCAACCATTTATTACACACCGCCATTTTAAGCAGCCACAAGATTGTAGCTGTTGTGTGTTTGTGTTTTTTTTTTTTAAACCAGAAAACAAAGTGGACTGGTTGTCAGACCACGCTTTGGCCACAACCCAGGCACAGTAGGGCATAGAAACATACAGTATGTATACTTGTTTACTTTCTTTTTTTTTAAGTGCAAAACCAAATAAAGTAAACTACTTCTACAGACAATTAAAATATGTCATGGTAATTTACACGTGAAGATGTATACACTTGATAGTCACTTAAAAGAAAAATAAATGTATATACTGTACAGACAATTTAAATGTGTGTAGCAATGGTGATTTTTTTACGAGTGGAAGTAATTGCAATTAATGCAATTTACATAAAGAAGACATAAGTGCACAGCTACCTCTCCTTAAAGTATGACAGTTTGGTGGTAGTAAACAGGTGCTCTTTTTAATTTGTTTAATACATCCATAGTGTTTAAGTTGACTGTTATCAGCTGGCGCTTAATTCCAGGTGGCTGTCTTTGGCTTATTAAATGCTCTTTCTCCTGTGCATGTTTTGAATTGTGATCTTGTAAGCATTAGTCATTCCTCTTGACTGTCTCTTTGTGTAGTTAGTCTGTTTGTTTTATGTGTAGTCTTGGTCTCGGTAGTAGGGAGACGATGATGCATTTTGTGAGCAAAGGAAGAATGTTGCTCTTTTGGTTGCTAGAAGCAAGTTAACTTTTTATAAAAGCTGGCAGTGATGTGTTTGCAGTAGGGCTAGTAGTGCAAAGCAGCTGATTTTTTATTAATAGTAGTGTGTATTTTAAGTAGTTGCCCTAGAGTAGAGAGTAAACTGGGGCAGTCCATACTCTAGTTGTAGGATTAATATATTCTTGGCTATAGCCATATATTCTGTATGGGTAAGTAGATGTGATTAACTTGGAGCCCAGTTGCATTTGGTATAAAGGGGTAGGGTTATCATATCTGTCTGTTTTGCTAGTGAAAGTGTGGGGTTTGGAGTTTTTCCAAGTTTCTTTGTCCAGTAACTAGTGGTAACTGGTTACCTTTTGTGTCTCGACTGCAAGTTGAGGGGTTTAGGAGGCTTGGGTGCCTAATATTTGACTTAATTAGCCTATTTTGAAGCTGGCCAGTGGCATAAACTACAACAAGCTTTTACACATTGTTGTCAGAGTGGTGGTGGTTGATATTCTCGTATTAAGGTATCTGAATATAATTGAGTTAAATTACAGATGTTGTTTGGCTTGGTCATTAATGAAGAGAGAAAGTAGTGGCCCTAACACAGCTGCTTGTGGTACTGCAATATTGACAGACGCTTGTATGGATAAACTTATTTCTTACATGTATCTGAGAAGTTAAATTTTTGAAATGGCTTCTGAACCAAGTTAAAATTGCTAACTGTATACAGACGTTATGATTGTGTTGAAAGCTCTTGCTATATCAGTAAAGTCGCCCTTGTTGTTGAATCATGCCACTGAAAATGGAGTTTGCTGTGTTTAATCTGCTATTGTCCTAAGAGTGTCTAAATCAGTGTTGCTTGTCACAGAGAAGTCTGTATTTATTTATATTTTCCCAGAGCTGCTTGTATATTAGCTTATCAAAGATCTTAATTATAAGACAAAAGCTATGGGCCTGTTTTCACTGTGTTCTTTAGGGTTTGTGTTTTTTTTAAGAGGTATTATAAGAATGTTTAAAGGCTGTGGGGAAGGAGCTGTCAGAGAAGAGTTTAGCTATATAGAGAACTGACTTTAGGAATGGGTGGGGGAGTTTTAGATAACTTGTATGACAGAACAGGATCCAAGATATTTCATTTTTGACATCCTGATAAATAAGGTGCCTGAAGTGAGAAACTGGATTATAAACTGCTAAAGTATATTGTTGGGAATCTTGTGGGTGGGAGTCATGGATATCAATGACAATTGGTGTGGGTGTTTGGGTTTGGTTGAACTCTTTAGTGTTTTGTTTTGTCAGGGCTTTTAATTTCATCTGTTAGAAATTTTCTAAATTCATTAAAGAACATAAGGACCTTTGCAAAAGTATGGTCATATTGATTTGGTTGAGGTTGGTAACATCACCTGTGAATGTGTTTAGCTCTTTGTAGAAATGTTTTTGGTTGGATGTCAGGATGCTTTGTTCCTAAGGAAAGTTGTCTTGGCTGTGTTGGTGGCAATTCTTTGATTAGTTCCATGTGTTTCTGGATTTGAGCATTTCTTTAATCTCAGGTGTCTGGTGGTGGTTTTTCAGTGGCTAGATTTTTCCTTTGCAAATGGAAGCTTGCATGACAACAAAAGCCTTGGATGGACATGTGAATGTCCCTTTCAAAAGCAGTAATGGTAGCCCTTGGGATATTTGTGAAGGTGTCCTTGCACATCCTGACAGGGTATATGAGGTTTTTGTGGCATGCGTGTTGACGTGAGCTACAATGGGGTAGGGTAGAGAGAACTGAAAGCACTCCTACAGCCTAAAGGAGAGAGGCTACTAAGAAAGGATTTCACTCCATATAGTTCCTTGGTCTGAAAACAATTAAGGTATTTTCTGAAACAATGAATGTCACTGGTTTTGTGGGTTTAGGTCTCTGGGAAGAAGTTGAGGCCTCTCTGCAGCAGATGATTGCCTGAGCATAGACCAGGCATAGACATATTTTATAACTGTCTGGATAACAGCGTCATCCAGTCAACTTTCACTCTGTAGGGATCAAGGCCCCCACCCAATCAAAAGTGAATGGGTTCAAGAACCATAGGAGGACAGAAAAAAACAGCAATTTTAAGGTTAAAAAAGATGCGTACATTCTTGGCAATCCTGAAAAGTTGTCTGGTGGTGGCTAGTTACTATGTGATGATAAAGCAGAAAAATATTTTATTGTGATCTGTGGTGCAACCCTATAGTGCTTCACTTAAGACTAAAATGGATAATATAAAGAATTACGGCAAACCATAGTACTTAATTTTACATTTGCTGTGTATTACTTAGGAACAAGTAAAGACTTTCTGGTTGTCAATCTCTGAGAGGAGAAACTCTAACATTGGGCATTGCAAGCTATTTGCAATTGCTGTACAAAGATCCAAATGGACTTCATAATGGTGATTAAAATTTTCATAGACATGAACATCTCCTACTTTACCTTTTACTAAATGGTGGCACAACTGATGTAGCCTAGTCATGTGTGTGTCATTGTCGACAGCAATCGTGCACTTACTTTCTACTTCAGGTATAAAGGCATATAGCACCACCCTGACTTTGTGGAATTTTCAGCTAATCTCCATTTCTAGTTCAGTCGGTGTTTGTGCCCTTTAAGGTTCCTTTTCCTTGGGGAAAGAGCATTCTATCATGCTATAGTAAACAAGCTGTCATTGTCTGGTTTAATATTCATCATACTGATCAAGGCTGCAGTAGTCTACGCTATATAGGTTGTATTTTAAGGATATAATGGCTGGCAGCTTTCAGTTACCTTGCATGCACCTTAAATGCCAGGTTTGGTAGCCAAGCATTTCAGAGATTTCCTACTGGCAAAGAGAATGCTCTTCTGTGGAATCTTGGGGATCAGTCAGTTTGTGCTACTTATTTGCTGGGCAGATAAGTTCCCTTTGGAGAAAAAATCTTCCATATACAATGGAGGCAGTCTGTGTAATAGCAAGCTATTTCCAAGTGATTGTCACAGGTTATCTTTTGTTCTCATCACAGCAGAACAAACCAAGACAGTTTTAAGATGCATGTCAGGGCCTTGGCTTCATCAGTGGCTCTTTGGAAAGGGTTTGGTTCTAAAAGTATTCTAGAAGCAGCAATGTGGTCCTCTGTATATACACTTACAAATCACTAGAAGCTAGATTGCTTCTGCAGGTCTAGATCATGCTTTTCTAGGATCAGTCTCCAGGGGTTTCTGTACCCTTTCACCCACAAGTTGCTCTGAGGTATGGTAATCTGGGTAATCTGCCCATATAGCTTAGGCTACTGCAGTGATGGTTAACATGATGAATGCAGTACAATTCTGTGCAAGTCGGCTTACCATAACAGTAATTGTTTACTCCCTCCACCCCTGCTTTTCTGGTGTGTGTTTTATGCAAGGGTTGGCATGAAAGCTCTGAAGGACTAGGCACTCAAATCTGTCTTGGTCAGCTCAGCCTGAGCTGCCTAATGGTTTGAGCACATTAAGCTTCTGAAGCTGGCTGGGTGTTGCATCCTTAGCAGGATATAACTCGTATACCTAAGGTGTCTGTAGCAGTAATCATTCAACCATCTACCATTATGGTAAGTTTACTTTCTTGCCCTTGACTGCCACCTGCATATTCTTGGTACAAGTACAGCTGCCCTTAGCAGATTTCTGCCAAACATTTTTTTCATCAAAAGATGTCTTTTATGAGCATTAATGTATATTAACACACACTGCTGCATCTTGATGTAATTCTAATCTATCTCTGGATGCTATTTTCATGGATACTGCTATAACTAAAATGTTTCCATGCCTGTCTTATTCAAGATAAATCATCAAATCTCTTCTGGATAACGACCTTCTTAGAATGTTTTTACAAGGAACTGCATACGCAGAAATGTCATTCTTTGATCTGTCAATCCTGGTCTTGTAGGCACTATTTTGCCATGTACTCCTAAATGCCTTCTTTTAACTTTGTCCTTTCATATGAAACCAGAAATATTCCACAATTACAAAAAGGTGTGGGACTTGGATGTTCTGTATGGTTTCTTTGAATTGTTTGAGATGGTTTAGCTGGTGTTGCCAACCTGAGCAACACTGTATTTGTGTTAGTTTTGTAATATGATTGTCCTTTTTCAATACAAGATGCCTAGTCTTGTATGGTAACATCAAATGTATGAAGCTATATGTGGCTAGTTTAAAACTGTCCATGTTCATCTTCATGCATTGTTCTTATCAGTTTCCCTATCATATCCAGATCAGTACTTGGCCACTTTTCTATATAATGACATACTGTCATTTTTACACCGACATGCACTGTTTTTACTACAAAAGCTGGTCCTTTTTATTTTGCTTGTTAAAACAACTGATTTTAAACACTTCTATACAAATCAGTTTGTTCTAATACCTGAAAGTTGCTTTTATTTACTTTCACGTAAGTTGTTTAAAATACTTTATAACCTCATTATGTTTACTTGTAGCAGGATTTGCCCCTTGGCTTGTACCTTGCTTAATGTAAATTGTACAGTGTATTGCTGTGAACTTTTATTATTGTTCATATTGAATGGTAAATTGCTTATTACTGTTTGATCAAATTAATAACACACAATATTTAAAATTATTCTGTTTTGTTTGCTGACATCACTGCTACAGTAAAGCAAAGACCTAAACTTGGACAGGATGCCAGTCCATCCTAGGATACACAGATATTCAAATACTTAATACAAGTGCATGTGTGTGTAATTTTAGAGGACCATAGACTCACATACCTAGTTTGTGCAGTTGCTTTTATGTTCTATTCAGCTGAGTTCATTTATTTGATTTAAAGCAGTAACCCCAAGTGAAGTAAGGGTGTGTAAGCCCCTATATCCTCATGTAGCCTCTTGACATATAAAAGCTAATGCAAAGGTCTTCTAATCTTGAATTAAGTTAAAGCATTGCTGTATTGAACCATTTCAAATGAAACTGGCTTAATTGATCAGGACTTGGCCAAAACTCCCCAAAGACACTAGCAGAATCTCCCACATGCCTTGGGATATGTAAGGAAGTGGAGAAACCCATGTGGATCCAAGGAGAACATAATACTCTCATACAGTACACTAGGTGAGAAGTGGTCCAGAGAACCCGACAAACACCAACAACTAGCAACCAAACAAGTTGACAGGAGAGGACTCCTTGTACTTAATCTCCAAAAAATAGAACGCCGTCCTTCTCAGACAAACTGACAATCTAAAATACTTTAAACCACAACTAAAAAAAAAAACATTTAGTAGACTTCTGGCTGTGCTTCTGAATTTCTGTAAGCCTCCCCTTATTCTTCATTACTGAGGGTAATGTGCCCGATAATTCCTCCTAATTTTTTTCCACTGGATGAAAATCTGCTGCATACTCTTTCCCTCTCCAAACAATTGTAAACGAATTCTTGTTGATACAAATTTATTTTTGCAATTATCGGCATATCGTGCTGCATTATTGAAGGCTATTCTTTAATCAGCTTGATTTTGTGACTCTAAAACTGAAATCTTCACAAAGATATCCACCACTGTTAGTTGTTATGATGAGAGGTAACTGTATATTGCAACACAAATGCAACCATGTGTTGTTGTTGTTGTTGTTGTGTCTTTCAGCTTTTCCAGGTTAGGGGTCGCCACAGCGGAACTCCGGTCCGCTAATGATTGGCAGTAGATTTTTACGTGCCGAGTTGCCAGCCCTGACGCATAACCTTCAATGAAGGTACGCCCATTCACGCATGTCTCCACACAGAAGACGCTCTAGCTGAGAATCGAACAGGACAACGTCTTACTGTGAGGTGACAACGCTACCGCAGCACCACCACCGCAGTCGCATGTGTATTGTATGTAAATGTGGGATTATATTCTTCTTCTTCTTTTGTGGATCTGAGTGGTTTGCATGCATCATTGGTAATGCTGTAATGTGATGAGAATGAAACTCTGTATTGCAATGTGAATACAGCCCTGTTCATTGTATATAAATGTGTGCAGTTCTTGTGTATATATATTTGTCAGTTTTTAGTTTTTCTCCCATGGCTTCTGCTGAGAAGGAGTTTATTGCCTAGTCAGTCTTTCTTGGTAATCAAGTGCAATAGATAAATCTAGTCTCATAGCTGAAAGGATAGTAACAAATGGTACTTTAAATAAAATATAAGTGATTGGTGCAAAGGACGTTATTAGTTAGAAAAGGAATGGTAAAGTCCTAGTGTTAAGCAGGGCCAAAAGAAAATGTGATAACATGGTAAGCTAAGTGATTCTTCCTGGGTGATGCATATGTTTCTGCAGTCATATTTCTTTACTCATTGTTGTGGGAAGTATTAGTTTTGATTGCTAAACTTTCTTCTTGAAGAATTTACATTTATCCAGTACTGATGAGTGAAGGCAGCAGCGTTTTCCAACAGCAGTGTGTGGTAATGCAGCTCTTCATTAGTTACAGATTTCTTTAATGTGGAAATGTTCAGATTTCTCTACTGCAGAGATTGTTGTATTCCGTGATATTGGCAGATTGTAATGACAGAAGTCTGAGTGGCCTTTTATGGTTGAAATTTTCTGAAATGGGTAGTTTTGTCATTATTGATTTATACATTTTGTTTCTTTGCTTATTAAAAGAATGCTTAAAACTACAAACCTAAAACACATTCTAACAAGTGGTACTGTATTACATAAGGAATATAATTTAGTGCAGTCAGGAAGATGAATCAAAGAACAAATACATATATGCATGGCCTTAAAAATGTCTGCAAGGAGTCTGTTTTGAAAACAGCTCAAATGTAAACTTAAAACTCCACTGACCAGATGCATTTTCTATAGATATGGGCTTTCGTGCAGTTTCAGTGGCAGAGAATTTTACTGTTCATGTTAAGCCTGTTTTCATTGCGAGATTGTATTGTTTAGCAAATGGCTATCTGTGTTTGTGCTATTCTAGCTTAAGCTTCTGTACACAGGGAGGAGAGAGGTTGCTATTCTACTTTCACTGAACTGTAAGGCTTGCTTGCCTACCCCAGAGTAAATTACTCTCTCTAGATAGCAACCCTTTGAACCAAGGCACATGGGCTTCTATTTTCTGAAGACATTACTTTTACAGTAAAGTATGTGTGAAGGAACAACAGATAAAGCAGGTTTATTAAAGGAAATTTCCACCTTCACTTGCAGTTTAAACTACATTACAAGGTATCCTTTCTTCTATGATTTTAATAATTAAAGGAAATGACTGGACTGGCTTTCTTGGTGAGTGAATGACTGGAGTGGCTTTTTTGGGGACTGACCTACCTGTGGGCGTGGCTTGTAGGGGTGTTTCATGAGTATTGTGTGGGAGGAGCTTAAGGGGCGCCGGAGCACTACTTCGCCTAGGGCACCATATCAGCTAAGGCTGGCCCTGCATATTAGACTAGTCAGACTAATAGGCCTGTAGTTTCTGGGGTCAGTACATCGTCCACCCTTGTGAAGTGGATTTACTCTGTACTCCTCCATTGTCATGGTAGAAAATTTGTTATGAGGCTATAATTGAAAAATGACCCAAATAGTTCTGATAGGCCATGTTTCAAATAATTTAGGGCATCCCAGGATGTTGTCGGGAACAACTGAGGCTAGGTTTTTGGCCGTAGTGCATGCCTTCAGGACCTGGTCTCTGTTAACAGTTGTGGGTTATGCTATGAGGTATTTCACTTGGGGGTGAGGAGAGGAGCCAGGACTGAACCCTGTGGGGCTCCAATCGTGGCTGGTTGGCAGTCTGACTTGGAGTCAGCTACTTTCACACTGTGGGTTCTATCTGTGAGCCAGTTTGCAACCCACCTAGTGATATAGGGGTTAATCCCTAGCTTACTCAGTTTTTCTATGATTCCTGATTGGGGAATGGTATTAAAGCCCTTGGTCAGATCAAGGTAGGCTGTGTGAACCACCTTGCCTTCATCCACAGCTCTGGTGACTGACTCAAAGAAGTCAACCCAGTTGAACAGGCATGATCTACCCTTCACAAAACCAAACTGTGTGGGATCCAGAGTTTGGAGATTCCCAATATCCTTGTTATTAGGTCCATGATT